>NW_025747406.1:0-58110 GCF_021184085.1 Oncorhynchus gorbuscha | reverse complement strand
ATATATAGTACTAATATTACTGTATACATTAAACATACTATAATATATATATATAGAGTACTAATATTACTATATACAGGTATACATTAAACATACTATAATATATATATAGTACTAATATTACTAAATACAGGTATACATCCCAGTATACAAATATATATATAGTACTAATATTACTACATACAGGTATACATTAAACATAGTACTATATATACACGTTATAGTACTAACTGCCAGGTCAGAGCAGAGCCTGACCAACACTAACAGTCCTGGAGAGATCTTCCCCAAGGGGCTGTCAACTGTTCAATGGTCCTCAATACACAGCCACACACACACACACAGCCACACACACACACACACAACATTGATATCCTTTAACAGCGTGTCCACTCATTAAACCACTTTAATGTTTAACAGATGGAGGTCAGCAAACATCCCTAAGAGCTCCAAAGTAACCTTCCTAAATGACTATCGCCCTGCCCCCTCTCACATCTGTAATTATGCTTTGAAAGGCTGGTCACACGTCATCATCCTAGACACCCAGACCCACTTCAATTCTGATACCGCCTCAACAGATCCACAGAGGATGCAATCTGAATCCACACCCACCTGGACAAGAGGGGAACCTAACAGATCCACAGAGGATGCAATCTGAATCCACACTGCCCTCACCCACCTGGACAAGAGGGGAACCTAACAGATCCACAGAGGATGCAATCTGACTCCACACTGCCCTCACCCACCTGGACAAGAGGGGAACCTAACAGATCCACAGAGGATGCAATCTGACTCCACACTGCCCTCACCCACCTGGACAAGAGGGGAACCTAACAGATCCACAGAGGATGCAATCTGAATCCAGGACAAGGAACCTGCCACAGAGGATGCAATCTGAATCCACACCCACCTGGACAAGAGGGGAACTGATCCACAGAGGATGCAATCACCCACACTGGACAAGAGGGGACCAGACAGATCCACAGAGGATGCAATCTGACTCCACACTGCCCTCACCCACCTGGACAAGAGGGGAACCTAACAGATCCACAGAGGATGCAATCTGAATCCACACCCACCTGGACAAGAGGGGACCAGACAGATCCACAGAGGATGCAATCTGACTCCACACCTGGACAAGAGGGGAACCTAACAGATCCACAGAGGATGCAATCTGAATCCACACCCACCTGGACAAGAGGGGAACCTAACAGATCCACAGAGGATGCAATCTGAATCCACACCCACCTGGACAAGAGGGGACCAGACAGATCCACAGATGATGCAATAGTTTTAGAACACCTACTAATTCAAGGGTTCTTTATTTTTTTTAAACTATTTTCTACATTGTTGAATGACAGTAAAGACATCAAAACTATGAAATAACACATATGGAATCATGTAGTAACCAACAAAAAAGTGTTAAACAAATATATTTTAGATTCTTCAAAGTAGCCACCCTTTGTCTTGATGGAAGCTTTGCACACTCTTGGCCTTCTCTCAACCAGCTTCATGAGCTGGTCACCTGGAATGGATTTCAAGTGTGTGTGCCTTGAGGGGAAAAAAATCCACAAATTAAATGTTTGAACCAATCAGTTGTGTTGTGACAAAGGTAGGGTTGGTATACAGGACACAGCCCTATTTGGTAAAATACCAAGTCCATATTATGACAAGAACAGCTCAAATAAGCAAAGAGAAACGACAGTCCATCATTACTTTAATACATGAAGGTCAGTCAATCCAGAAAATGTCAAGAACTTTGAAAGTTTCTTCAAGTGCAGTCGCAAAAACCTTCAAGCACTATGATGAAACTGGCTCTCATGATGACCGCCACAGGAAAGGAAGACCCAGAGTTACCTCTGCTGCAGAGGATAAGTTCATTAGAGTTACCAGCCTCAGAAATTGCAGACCAAATAAATGCTTCACAGTTCAAGTAACAGACTCATCTCAACATCAACTGTTCAGAGGAGACTGTTGTTAATCAGGCCTTCATCGTCAAATTGCTGCAAGGAAACCACTACTAAAGAACACCAATAAGAAGAAGAGACTTTCTTGGGCCAAGAAACACGGACATTAGACCGGTGGGGGGAGGGGGGGGAGAGAGAGAGAGAGAGAGAGAGAGACAGACAGACAGACAGACAGACAGACAGACAGACAGACAGACAGACAGACAGACAGACAGACAGACAGACAGACAGACAGACAGACAGACAGACAGACAGACAGACAGACAGACAGACAGACAGAGGAGGGCAGATCAGCATTCTGCAGCGATACACCATTCCATCTGTTTAGTGGGACTATCATTGTTTTTTTTCAACAGGACAATGACCCAAAAACACACCTCCAGGCTGTGTAAGGGCTTTTTGACTAAGCAGAGTGATAGAGTGTTGCATCAGATGACCTGGCCGCCACAATCCCCCGACCTCAACCCAATTGAGATAGTTTGGGATGAGTTGGACTGCAGAGTGAAGGAAAAACAGCAAACAAGTATTCACCATATGTGGGAACTACTTCAAGACTGTTGGAAAAGCATTCCAGGTGAAGCTGGTTGAGAGAATGTGAAGAGTGTGCAAAGCTGTCATCAACGCAAAGGGTGGCTCCTTTGAAGAATCTCAAATATAAAATATATTTAGATTTGTTTAACACTTTTTTGGTTACTACATGATTCCATATGTGTTATTTCATAGTGTTAATGTCTTCACTATTATTCTACAATGTAGAAAATTGTAAAAATAAAGAAATACCTTGAAATGAGTTGATGTGTCTAAACTCATGACTGCTACTGTATCTGTTTTTTATTTATTTTTTATTTGCAAAAAATATGTTTAAACTGTTTTCACTTTGTCATTATGGGTTATTTTGTGTAGATTGCTGAATACATTTAAAAAATATTTTTTTAGAATAAGGCTGTAAGTTAACGTGGGAAAAGTTCAGCGGTCTGAATATTTTCCGAAGGCGCCGTATATTTATATATATATATATATTACAAATGTTAGAGAGGTTCTTCCACTTTTGAGATTATTTTATTTATATAATATATTTTGTGTAGATTGTCGACAAACAATGACAATTATATCCATTTTGAATCCCACCTTTTAACACAACAAAATGTGTAAAAAGTCGAGGCTTCATTCATGGTCTATTATCCATGTATTCCTGTAGAGTCCCAGATGTATTTATAAACTCTAGAGTTTAGAGTCCTGTAGAGTCCCAGATCTATTTATTTAGACACTCTGCGTGGTTGTGAAGGGCCCCATTTTATTTAGACACTCTGCGTGGTTGTGAAGGTCTCCATTTTATTTAGACACTCTGCGTGGTTGTGAAGGGCCCCATTTTATTTAGACACTCTGCGTGGTTGTGAAGGGCCCCATTTTATTTAGACACTCTGCGTGGTTGTGAAGGGCCCCATTTTATTTAGACACTCTGCGTGGTTGTGAAGGGCCCCATTTTATTTAGACACTCTGCGTGGTTGTGAAGGGCCCCATTTTATTTAGACACTCTGCGTGGTTGTGAAGGGCCCCATTTTATTTAGACACTCTGCGTGGTTGTGAAGGGCCCCATTTTATTTAGACACTCTGCGTGGTTGTGAAGGGCCCCATTTTATTTAGACACTCTGCGTGGTTGTGAAGGGCCCCATTTTATTTAGACACTCTGCGTGGTTGTGAAGGGCTCCATTTTATTTAGACACTCTGCGTGGTTGTGAAGGGCCCCATTTTATTTAGACACTTGGTTGTGAAGGGCTCCATTTTATTTAGACACTCTGCGTGGTTGTGAAGGGCCCCATTTTATTTAGACACTCTGCGTGGTTGTGAAGGGCCCCATTTTATTTAGACACTCTGCGTGGTTGTGAAGGGCCCCATTTTATTTAGACACTCTGCGTGGTTGTGAAGGGCCCCATTTTATTTAGACACTCTGCGTGGTTGTGAAGGGCCCCATTTTATTTAGACACTCTGCGTGGTTGTGAAGGGCCCCATTTTATTTAGACACTCTGCGTGGTTGTGAAGGGCCCCATTTTATTTAGACACTCTGCGTGGTTGTGAAGGGCCCCATTTTATTTAGACACTCTGCGTGGTTGTGAAGGGCCCCATTTTATTTAGACACTCTGCGTGGTTGTGAAGGGCCCCATTTTATTTAGACACTCTGCGTGGTTGTGAAGGGCCCCATTTTATTTAGACACTCTGCGTGGTTGTGAAGGGCCCCATTTTATTTAGACACTCTGCGTGGTTGTGAAGGGCCCCATTTTATTTAGACACTCTGCGTGGTTGTGAAGGGCCCCATTTTATTTAGACACTCTGCGTGGTTGTGAAGGGCCCCATTTTATTTAGACACTCTGCGTGGTTGTGAAGGGCCCCATTTTATTTAGACACTCTGCGTGGTTGTGAAGGGCCCCATTTTATTTAGACACTCTGCGTGGTTGTGAAGGGCCCCATTTTATTTAGACACTCTGCGTGGTTGTGAAGGGCCCCATTTTATTTAGACACTCTGGTTGTGAAGGGCTCCATTTTATTTAGACACTGGTGGTTGTGAAGGGCCCCATTTTATTTAGACACTCTGCGTGGTTGTGAAGGGCCCCATTTTATTTAGACACTCTGCGTGGTTGTGAAGGGCCCCATTTTATTTAGACACTCTGCGTGGTTGTGAGACACTCTGCGTGGTTGTGAAGGGCCCCATTTTATTTAGACACTCTGCGTGGTTGTGAAGGGCCCCATTTTATTTAGACACTCTGCGTGGTTGTGAAGGGCCCCATTTTATTTAGACACTCTGCGTGGTTGTGAAGGGCCCCATTTTATTTAGACACTCTGCGTGGTTGTGAAGGGCCCCATTTTATTTAGACACTCTGCGTGGTTGTGAAGGGCCCCATTTTATTTAGACACTCTGCGTGGTTGTGAAGGGCCCCATTTTATTTAGACACTCTGCGTGTTTGTGAAGGGCCCCATTTTATTTAGACACTCTGCGTGGTTGTGAAGGGCCCCATTTTATTTAGACACTCTGCGTGGTTGTGAAGGGCCCCATTTTATTTAGACACTCTGCGTGGTTGTGAAGGGCCCCATTTTATTTAGACACTCTGCGTGGTTGTGAAGGGCCCCATTTTATTTAGACACTCTGCGTGGTTGTGAAGGGCCCCATTTTATTTAGACACTCTGCGTGGTTGTGAAGGGCCCCATTTTATTTAGACACTCTGCGTGGTTGTGAAGGGCCCCATTTTATTTAGACACTCTGCGTGGTTGTGAAGGGCCCCATTTTATTTAGACACTCTGCGTGGTTGTGAAGGGCCCCATTTTATTTAGACACTCTGCGTGGTTGTGAAGGGCTCTTCAGCATTTCACGGTAAACTCTACACCAGTTGTATTCGGCGCGTGTCACAAATACATTTGGATTTGATTTGTGGACACATTTTAAAAATTATTTTTAAATCAACGTTGTTTCCACATCATAAAAAAATAAACCAATCAATGTGATGACGTTGAGTCAACGTGGAAAACTGATTGGCTTTTCATAAAGTCATCATTGTAAAGGGATTTTACCTATTTTTTCCCACGCAACTTTGAACTGAAATCCAATGATATTCATGTTGAATAAAAGGTCAATTGACAACTCAACCGAACCGTAAAACAGAACTGAACGTCGAACTGATGTCGGTGCCCAGTGGAGTGGCGGTGTTCCCTCGGTTACTAGGTTGTTCTCATGTAGACGGTGTTTAAACTCTACGGAATCAAAAGCAGAGCCAGACCCAATCCGGACACCATCGGTGACCAGCGCGCGCGCGCACACACCACACGAATGTTTAACCAAAAGATCAAATCAAATCGACACTTAAAACTGACCCAAACTGCTATAGTTGTAATTTAAACCCGTAACCAAAAGATCCAATCCAATCAATCAAAAACAAACAACCGGTTATTAACCTTCGAGACAACAGGTGCGCCAGAGCCCGGAGTGAGTCATCACCACCTCGTTCTTGCGGATGGTCTCGTTGTCATGGATCGACGTCTTGGACCGGCAGATGCCCCGGGAGTACAGCCAGTAGTCCGTTCCCACTGCGATGGTCATCAGGCTGAACGCTATGAAGGATAACGCCGTGGTGACCAGCATCAGCGCTCCCCGGTTACACAACTTCATCACGGCGAAGGAAGTTAGGGTCCGCTGCGCGCCCTTCATTAAAAGCTTTCTGTACTTCGTTTATAGTCCAGGCTTCATAACAGCGTCAGCGGGAGATTCTAGTTTCACAACAACTTTTAATCCGTCTTCATCTCCTCTTTCTTACGGTTTATCAGTTAAAAGTCCCGGGCATTCTCTTCTTTAGAGGGACGGATGGAAATGAGTGACTCCGTCATCCTCACTCAGAGACAGAATGTGAAGCTCTAAGTCCAGAGTGGGAGGTGCCTTGGAGAGGCCCACTTCCTGTATATAAATCATGATTTGGTTTGGAGAGGTCCACTTCCTTACATTAATCATTATTGGTTTGGAGAGATCCACTTCCTGTATATTAATCATTATTGGTTTGGAGAGAACCACTTCCTGTATATTAACCATTATTGGTTTGGAGAGGTCCACTTCCTGTATATTAATCATTATTGGTTTGGAGAGATCCACTTCCTGTATATTAATCATGATTGGTTTGGAGAGGTCCACTTCCTTTACATTAATCATGATTGGTTTGGAGAGGTCCACTTCCTGTATATTAATCTCTATTGGTTTGGAGAGGTCTACTTCCTTTACATTAAACATGATTGGTTTGGAGAGGTCCACTTCCTGTATATTAATCATTATTGGTTTGGAGAGGTCCACTTCCTGTATATTAATTATTATTGGTTTGGAGAGGTCCACTTCCTGTATATTAATCATTATTGGTTTGGAGAGGTCCACTTCCTGTATGTGAATCATTATTGGTTTGGAGAGGTCCACTTCCTGTATGTGAATCATTATTGGTTTGGAGAGGTCCACTTCCTGTATATTAATCATGATTTGGTTTGGAGAGGTCCACTTCCTGAGAGGGTCCACTCTCCAGTTGACCACTCTGTGTGTCTTTACAGTGTAACAGCATCCCGGTGAGGGTCCACTCTCCAGTTGAACACTCTGTGTGTCTTTACAGTGTAACAGCCTCCCGGTGAGGGTCCACTCTCCAGTTGAACACTCTGTGTGTCTTTACAGACAGTGTGTTGTATAATAACCAGACAGTGTGTTGTATAATAACCAGACAGTGTGTTGTATAATAACCAGACAGTGTGTTGTATAATAACCAGACAGTGTGTTGTCAAACACCAGGTGTTGTATAATAACCAGACAGTGTGTTGTATAATAACCAGACAGTGTGTTGTATAATAACCAGACAGTGTGTTGTATAATAACCAGACAGTGTGTTGTATAATAACCAGACAGTGTGTTGTATAATAACCAGACAGTGTGTTGTATAATAACCAGACAGTGTGTTGTATAATAACCAGACAGTGTGTTGTCAAACACCAGGTGTTGTATAATAACCAGACAGTGTGTTGTCAAACACCAGGTGTTGTATAATAACCAGACGGTGTGTTGTATAATAACCAGACAGTGTGTTGTATAATAACCAGACAGTGTGTTGTATAATAACCAGACAGTGTGTTGTATAATAACCAGACAGTGTGTTGTATAATAACCAGACAGTGTGTTGTCAAACACCAGGTGTTGTATAATAACCAGACAGTGTGTTGTATAATAACCAGACAGTGTGTTGTATAATAACCAGACAGTGTGTTGTATAATAACCAGACAGTGTGTTGTGTAATAACCAGACAGTGTGTTGTCAAACACCAGGTGTTGTATAATAACCAGACAGTGTGTTGTATAATAACCAGACAGTGTGTTGTATAATAACCAGACGGTGTGTTGTCAAACGCCAGGTGTTGTATAATAACCAGACAGTGTGTTGTATAATAACCAGACAGTGTGTTGTATAATAACCAGACGGTGTGTTGTCAAACGCCAGGTGTTGTATAATAACCAGACAGTGTGTTGTATAATAACCAGACAGTGTGTTGTATAATAACCAGACAGTGTGTTGTATAATAACCAGACAGTGTTTTGTATAATAACCAGACAGTGTGTTGTATAATAACCAGACAGTGTGTTGTATAATAACCAGACAGTGTGTTGTATATTAACCAGACAGTGTGTTGTATAATAACCAGACAGTGTGTTGTCAAACACCAGGTGTTGTATAATAACCAGACAGTGTGTTGTATAATAACCAGACAGTGTGTTGTATAATAACCAGACAGTGTGTTGTATAATAACCAGACAGTGTGTTGTATAATAACCAGACAGTGTGTTGTATAATAACCAGACAGTGTGTTGTATATTAACCAGACAGTGTGTTGTATAATAACCAGACAGTGTGTTGTATAATAACCAGACAGTGTGTTGTATATTAACCAGACAGTGTGTTGTATAATAACCAGACAGTGTGTTGTCAAACACCAGGTGTTGTATAATAACCAGACAGTGTGTTGTATAATAACCAGACAGTGTGTTGTCAAACACCAGGTGTTGTATAATAACCAGACAGTGTGTTGTATATTAACCAGACAGTGTGTTGTATAATAACCAGACAGTGTGTTGTATAATAACCAGACAGTGTGTTGTCAAACACCAGGTGTTGTCACGAATATTACCGACGGTGACTCCCCTTCTTGTTCGGGTGGCGCTCGGCGGTCGTCGTCGCCGGTCTACTAGCTATCGCCGATCCGTTGTTCTGTGTTCGTTTAGTTTTGTCTAATTGGTAGCACCTGTTTCTAGTTTGGTTGTTAGGATAGGGTTATATATAGTCTATTTAGCCCGCTTCTGTTTCGTGCGAGCTTCTTCGTCTGTTTTGTTGTTTGAGTGTATTTTTGTTGGCATTTGGGTTTCACGCTGTCCGTTTATATTTCTGTTCATTTGTGTTTCCACTTTTGTACATGTTATGTTTCCGGGATATTAAAGTGTGTTGTTTTTCCCACATCTTTTGCTCTCTGCGCCTGACTCCACACCTCTTCACTCATTATCGTAACAGAAGCCCGCACCTCGATATGGAGTCAGCAGGAGCAGCGACCACTCCTCTTCCCACTATGGAGGAGAGAGTCCATCATCACACATCCATCCTCCATCGCCTAGGATCAGCGATGGATCAGATGATGGAGAGGATGGATCGTTGGGAGAGGAATGGTTTCCCTACTACTCCACCGACCCTCCCACCAGCAACTCTACCATCTCCCCATCTGGATCCGGTTCCAGCGCTCTGCACATGACACCTCCGAGGAATTACGATGGAGCAGCGACAGGGTGCCAGGGATTCCTGCTGCAATTAGACCTCTACCTGGCCACCGTTCGACCGGCCCCCTCGGAGGAGGAGAGAGTAGGGGTCCTCATCACCTGCCTGACCGGTAGAGCCCTGGAGTGGGCTAATGCGGTCTGGAACGGGCCCGACTCGGCGAAAGACAACTACCCGGAGTTCATCCGCCGTTTCAGGGCCGTGTTCGATCACCCTCCAGAGGGTCGTGCGGCGGGTGAGAGATTGTTCCATCTGAGACAGGGGGACGAGGAGCGCGCAGGACTTCGCGCTGGAGTTCCGGACCTTGGCTGCGGGAGCAGGGTGGAACGACAGGGCCCTGATAGACCATTACAGGTGTAGCCTGAGAGAGGACATCCGTAGGGAGCTGGCCTGTCAGGATACTACACTTGGCCTGGATGGACTGATAGACCTGTCGATCCGGTTGGACCATCTGCTAGCTGCTCGTGGACGTTCTGAAAGGGTCCTGTCAGTTCTACCTCCTGATCCTCCTGCCCCTATCCCGATGGAGCTAGGAGGTACCGCGTCAAGGGAGATCGGAGGAGGAAGCTCCTCCTGTACCAGTTGTGGCCGGAGAGGGCACACGTCTGGTCGGTGCTGGAGGAATTCATCTGGGAATCATGAGGGCAGGCAGAACACTCATCGGTCACCCCAGGTGAGTAAGCACCACACTCTCCCAGAGTTTCCTGTTGGTCACATGTTCCTATTAATTTGTTTCCTAAATTATTCTCCTTCTCTCCAGCATAAGGCACTGGTAGATTCAGGAAACTTTATAGATCGCGGACTCGCTCAGAGGTTGAGGATTCCGTTAGTAAAAGTAAACCCCCCTTTTCCCGTGCACTCTTTAGATAGTCGACCATTAGGGTCAGGGCTGGTGAAGAAAGCCACTATTTCGTTGGAGATGATTACGCAGGGGAATCACAAGGAACGAATTAGTTTGTTCCTTATCGATTCACCTGCGTTTCCAGTTGTTCTGGGGATTCCCTGGCTAGCTATTCATAATCCTACGATTTCGTGGAAACAGGGAACTCTACAGGGGTGGTCTGATGAGTGTTCAGGCAGGTGTGTAGGGGTTTCCATCGGTGCTACAACGGTGGAGAGTCCAGACCAGGTTTCCACCGTGCGCATTCCAGCTGAGTATGACGATTTGGCTATCGTTTTCAGTAAAAAGAAAGCGACCCAATTATCACCCCATAGGCAGGGGGATTGCGTGATAAATCTCCAGGTTAACGCTGCACTCCCCAGGAGTCATGTGTATCCTTTGTCCCAGGAGGAGAAGGGGGCTATGGAAAATTATATCACCGAGGCTCTGGGACAGGGGTACATTCAGCCCTCCATGTCACCTGTCTCTTCGAGTTTCTTTTTTGTGAAGAAAAAAGATGGTGGTTTGCGTCCGTGTATTGATTATAGAGGTCTAAATTCCATCACAGTGGGTTTTAGTTACCCACTACCTCTCATTGCTACGGTAGTGGAATCATTTCACGGAGCGCAGTTCTTCACTAAACTGGATATCAGGAGTGCTTATAATTTGGTGCGTATTCGGGAGGGAGATGAGTGGAAAACTCCATTTAGCACTACGTCGGGCCATTATGAGTACCTCGTCATGCCATACGGTTTAAAGAATGCTCCAGCTATATTTCAATCCTTCGTGGATGAAATACTCAGAGACCTGCACGGACAGGGTGTAGTGATTTATATTGACGATATTTTGATCTACTCCGCTACACGCTCTGCGCATGTATCTCTTGTGCGCAAGGTTCTTAGACGACTGCTGGAGCATGACCTGTATGTGAAGGCGGAGAAATGTGAGTTTTCCAAACAATCAGTTTCCTTCCTGGGTTATCGCATTTCCAGCTCTGGTTTGGTAATGGAGGGTGACCGCGTTAAGGCCGTGCGTAATTGGCCGACTCCGACCACGGTAAATGAGGTGCAGCGGTTCTTGGGATTTACAAATTACTACCGGAGGTTTATCCGGGGTTTTGGTCAGGTAGCTGCCCCTATTACCTCACTGCTGAAGGGGGCCGGTGCGTTTACAGTGGTCAGCAGAGGCGAACGGAGCTTTTCATAAGTTGAAGGCGATGTTTACTAAGGCGCCAGTGTTGGCACATCCGGACCCTTCTTTGGCGTTTATAGTAGAGGTGGACGCTGGGGTTGGAGCGGTGCTTTAACAGCGTTCGGGTGTGCCACCAAGCTCTGCCCCTGTGCCTTTTTTTTCTAAGAAACTCGGGCCAGCGGAGCGGAATTATGATGTGGGGGATAGGGAGTTGTTGGCTATGGTTAAGGCCCTGAAGGTGTGGAGACACTGGCTTGAGGGGGCTAAGCACCCTTTCCTTATCTGGACTGACCATCGTAACCTGGAGTATATCCGATCAGCTAGGAGACTGAATCCTCGTCAGGCAAGGTGGGCCATGTTTTTCACCAGATTTCGTTTCACTATCTCATATAGACCAGGTTCCCTCAACACTAAGGCTGACGCGCTGTCAAGACTCTATGACACTGAGGACAGGTCCATCGATCCTACTCCCATCATTCCAGCAGCTAAGCTGGTGGCACCGGTAGTATGGGATGTGGACGCGGACATCGAGCGGGCGCTAAGGGGGAACCTACGCCTCCACAGTGTCCGGAGGGTCGTAGGTACGTGCCGCTGGCTGTTCGTGATCAATTGATTCGATGGGCTCATTGTCTACCCTCGTCGGGTCACCCAGGTATTTATAGGACAGTGAGAGGTCTTGAGAGGAAGTACTGGTGGCCCACTTTGAGGAGGGATGTGCGATTCTATGTTTCCTCCTGTTCGGTGTGCGCCCAGAGTAAGGCTCCTATACACCTGCCAAGAGGTAAATTACAACCTCTTCCCGTTCCACAACGGCCATCGACCCATCTTTCGGTGGATTTTCTTACTGACCTCCCCGCCTCTCAGGGTAACACTACTATCCTGGTCGTTGTGGATCGGTTCTCTAAGTCCTGCCGTCTTATCCCATTGCCCGGTCTCCCTACGGCCCTACAGACTGCGGAAGCTCTTTTCACCCATGTCTTCCGGCACTACGGGGTGCCCGAGGATATAGTTTCTGATCGGGGCCCCCAATTTATCTCCCGTGTTTGGAGGGCATTTATGGAACGTCTGGGGGTCTCGGTCAGCCTTACCTCAGGGTATCACCCGGAGAGTAATGGTCAGGTGGAGAGTTAACCAGGAGGTAGGTAGGTTTCTGCGGTCGTATTGCCAGGACCGGCCAGGCGAGTGGGCGAGATATATTCCCTGAGCAGAAATAGCCCAGAATTCACTAAGCCACTCTTCTACCAACATGTCACCATTTGAGTGCGTGTTGGGGTACCAGCCGGTCCTGGCACCGTGGCATCAGAGCCAGACTGAGGCTCCTGCGGTGGAGGAGTGGGTACAGCGCTCTAAGGAGACCTGGAGGGCAGTCCAAGAGTCATTACGCCAAGCGAGTATAAGGCAGAAGAAGAGCGCTGACCGTCACCGCAGTGAGGCCCCCGTGTTTGCACCTGGGGACAGGGTCTGGCTCTCGACCCGAAACCTGCCTCTCCGCTTGCCCTGCCGGAAGCTGGGTCCGCAGTGTATAGGGCCATTTAAAGTCCTGAGGAGAATAAATGAGGTTTGTTATCGATTATTACGTCCTTCATATTATCGTATTAACCCCTCATTTAATGTGTCTCTTCTCAGGCCGGTGGTAGCTGGTCCCATGCAGGAAAATGAGGTACCGGAGGTTCCTCCGCCCCCTCTGGACATCGAGGGGTCCCCGGCGTACAAGATACGAGCTATTCTGGACTCGAGACGCCGGGTGAGAGGCTTGCAGTACCTCGTCGACTGGGAGGGGTACGGTCCGGAGGAGAGGTGCTGGGTTCCGGTGAGGGATATTCTAGACCCATCCATGTTGAGTGAATTCCATCGCCTTCGTCCGGATCGCCCAGCGCCTCGGCCTCCGGGTCGTCCCCGAGGCCGGCGTCGGCGCGCTGCGGGCGCTGCGCGTCAGGAGGGGGGTACTGTCACGAATATTACCGAAGGTGACTCCACTTCTTGTTCGGGTGGCACTCGGCGGTCGTCGTCGCCGGTCTACTAGCTATCACCGATCCGTTGTTCTGTGTTCATTTAGTTTTGTCTAATTGGTAGCACCTGTTTCTAGTTTGGTTGTTAGGATAGGGTTATATATAGTCTGTTTAGCCCGCTTCTGTTTCGTGCGGGCTTGTCCGTCTGTTTTGTTGTTTGAGTGTATTTTGTTAGCATTTGGGTTTCACGCTGTCCGTTTATATTTCTGTTCATTTGTGTTTCCACTTTTGTACATGTTATGTTTCCGGGACATTAAAGCGTGTTGTTTTTCCCACATCTTTTGCTCTCTGCGCCTGACTCCACACCTCTTCACACACAGACAGTGTGTTGTATAATAACCAGACAGTGTGTTGTCAAACACCAGGTGTTGTATAATAACCAGACAGTGTGTTGTATAATAACCAGACAGTGTGTTGTCAAACACCAGGTGTTGTATAATAACCAGACAGTGTGTTGTATAATAACCAGACAGTGTGTTGTATAATAACCAGACAGTGTGTTGTCAAACACCAGGTGTTGTATAATAACCAGACAGTGTGTTGTATAATAACCAGACAGTGTGTTGTATAATAACCAGACAGTGTGTTGTATAATAACCAGACAGTGTGTTGTATAATAACCAGACAGTGTGTTGTATAATAACCAGACAGTGTGTTGTCAAACACCAGGTGTTGTATAATAACCAGACAGTGTGTTGTCAAACGCCAGGTGTTTTATAATGACAAGAGAATGTCTCAAGTCACATGACATGACAGTCACAGGGCATGCAACACGTGACCTTAGAATGACCTCTGTCCCCTTCACGCCCTCTCCGCCCGTTCATCTCCTGTTGTTGTTTGTATTGCATAGTTTAGTTATTTCTGTTTTGGTTCCATTTCTCTTGTTGGGTTTTTCTTCCACCTCTTTAGCCAGATGCACCCTGGGAAATCCCAGGGGATTTGATGAAGCAGGCAGCTCAAAACTACTTGCGGGTGACAGAGACTAGTGCCGGGCGCGCTATTGGTTACAGAGAGACGGGATGAAGAGTCGTCCACATTGTAACAACACCCTAAATTAGGAAAAGGGGGCGGGGTTAAAAAAGACTAGAGCACCAATAGAACACAGTTATCTGAATGGAAGACTGGTATAAACCAGTAGGAACCATATAAAGTGAGTCTGAAATGTATCTATTTTTTATTCTAACCTTTATTTAACTAGTCAGTTTAAGAACAAATTCTTATTTGCAATGATGGCCTACCGGGAAACAGTGGGTTAACTGTTAACCTTTGTCAGCTCGGGGATTCGATCCAATGAGTCCAACGCTCTAACCACTAGGCTACCTGCCGCCCCTCCACTCTAACCACTAGGTTACCTGCCGCCCTCCACTCTAACCACTAGGCTACCTGCCACCTCTACACTCTAACCACTAGGCTACCCTGCCGCCCCTCCACTCTAACCACTAGGCTACCTGCCACCTCTACACTCTAACCACTAGGCTACCTGCCGCCCCTCCACTCTAACCACTAGGCTAACCTGCCGCCCCTCCACTCTAACCACTAGGCTACCTGCCGCCCTCCACTCTAACCACTAGGCTACCTGCCGCCCCTCCACTCTAACCACTAGGCTACCTGCCGCCCCTCCACTCTAACCACTAGGCTACCTGCCGCCCCTCCACTCTAACCACTAGGCTAACCTGCCGCTCCTCCACTCTAACCACTAGGCTACCTGCCGCCCCTCCACTCTAACCACTAGGCTACCTGCCGCCCCTACACTCTAACCACTAGGCTACCTGCCGCCCCTCCACTCTAACCACTAGGCTAACCTGCCGCCCCTCCACTCTAACCACTAGGCTACCTGCCACCCCTACACTCTAACCACTAGTCTACCTGCCGCCCTCCACTCTAACCACTAGGCTACCTGCCGCCCTCCACTCTAACCACTAGGCTACCTGCCGCCCCTCCACTCTAACCACTAGGCTAACCTGCCGCCCCTCGACTCTAACCACTAGGCTACCTGCCCCCCCTCCACTCTAACCACTAGGCTACCTGCCGCCCCTCCACTCTAACCACTAGGCTACCTGTCGCCCCTCCACTCTAACCACTAGGCTACCTGCCGCCCCACTAAAGTGGCCCCCTGGTAGTAGTAGTGCACTATTTTAGACCAGAGGTATATGGGGGGGGGGGCACTGATATATACAGGTACAGTAGTACAGTACAGGTACCAACAGGCCACATACATCAGTAGATATACACAGTATAATATAGATATAGGTACTAGTTAGTTGTGCAGTGACGTCTTACCCACCCTGACCTTCAGTAGTTAGGTAAACCATGGTTAACAACCGTCAAGTAGTACATTGGTAACTGAATACCAATGAATAATATTATGGGGGGGGGTTAGCTAGCTCTAAAGGCGTAGTGAAGCTGGTTTCATGGATTAGAAAAAAACACACCGGACTAGCGAACAGCAACTACACGCACGCACGCACGCACGCACGCACGCACGCACGCACGCACGCACGCACGCACGCACGCACGCACGCACGCACGCACGCACGCACGCACGCACGCACGCACACACACACACACACACACACACACACACACACACACACACACACACACACACACACACACACACACACACACACACACACAGGTTAAGAGAGAGAGAGACAGGAAGAGGGACAGAGAGAGAGAGAGAGAGAGGGGAAGAGGGACAGAGAGAGAGAGAGGAAGAGGGACAGAGAGAGAGAGAGAGAGACGGACAGAGAGAGTCAAAAAAAGAGAGAGAGAGAGAGGGACAGAGAGAGTCAAAAAGAGAGAGAGAGAGAGAGAGAGAGAGAGAGAGAGAGAGAGAGAGAGAGAGAGGGGAAGAGGGACAGAGAGAGAGAGAGAGAGAGAGAGAGAGGGGACAGAGAGAGTCAAAAAGAGAGAGAGAGAGAGAGAGAGAGGGGAAGAGGGACAGAGAGAGAGAGAGAGAGAGAGAGGGGAAGAGGGACAGAGAGAGAGAGAGAGAGAGGGGAAGAGGGACAGAGAGAGTTCGGCACTGCAGTCTACAGATCAGATCTCACTTCTCTCTGTCAGACAGTTTTTTTTGCATCGAGATTGGAAGACCAGACGTGTTCTAAAGACTGGGACACCATGAGTTCTAATCTAGAACACTAAGACGTGAGTTCTAGAAACACTGGAGCATGAATTCTGGAACAATAAGATATGAGTTCTGGAACACTAAGACATGAGTTCTGAAACAATAAGATATGAGTTCTGGAACACTGTTCTGGAACACTAACACATGAGTTCTGAAACAATAAGATATGAGTTCTGGAACACTAACACATGAGTTCTGAAACAATAAGATATGAGTTCTGGAACACTAACACATGAGTTCTGAAACAATAAGATATGAGTTCTGGAACACTAACACATGAGTTCTGAAACAATAAGATATGAGTTCTGGAACACTAACACATGAGTTCTGAAACAATAAGATATGAGTTCTGGAACACTAAGACATGAGTTCTGAAACAATAAGATATGAGTTCTGGAACACTAAGACATGAGTTCTGAAACAATAAGATATGAGTTCTAGAACATTGGAGCATGAGTTCTAGAACACTAAGATATGAGTTCTGAAACAATAAGATATGAGTTCTAGAACATTGGAGCATGAGTTCTAGAACACTAAGATATGAGTTCTGGAACATGGCACCCATGAATGGCACCCTACTGCCTATATAGTGCACTGCTTTTAAACCAGAGCCATGTATTTAGAGTTGTTAGCACCCCATTAACATTACATGGAGAATATTTAAACAATGCTAACTAAGTGAAGATCTAGAATGAGAACAATATTGAACATTCTAGAAGCTGATCTCTCTCTAAATACATGTCTCTGCTTTTAGCTATCTCCCACGGTTACCACTACATAGCGAACAGGCCAAACAGTTCAGAGTCCAAACAGAGTAATGGAAGAACATTCTGGAAGAGAACCAGTGTCTCCTGGCTCCTCTTGGAACCTCTTCAGACCAGTTGGTTCCAGCTGGAGTTGGTTCTGTTTCTGTTGGGTTAAACCAAACCGCAGGAACAGAGGGGTGCCAGTGATGTTGGTACAGTCCGTGTTGATGGGAGCTAGTGGGTGAAGGTGTGGCTAGTTGGGTTTCCGTTAGCTAGTTTGCTGTTGAATGGGGCTGTTGTGGTAATGGCATTGTGTATAATGCTATAAGATGTATATACAGTGTCAGTCAAAATATAGGACACACCTACTCATTTAAGGGTTTTTCTTTATTTTATTTGTATTTATTATTATTATAAATGTATTATTATTATTTTAGCAGCCACCCTCCCCTTGATGACAGCTTTATAGCTCCTCCCCCTTGATGACAGCTTTATAGCTCCTCCCCTTGATGACAGCTTTATAGCTCCTCCCCTTGATGACAGCTTTATAGCAGCCACCCTCCCCCTTGATGACAGCTTTATAGCAGCCAGCCTCCCCCTTGATGACAGCTTTATAGCAGCCAGCCTCCCCTTGATGACAGCTTTATAGCTCCTCCCCTTGATGACAGCTTTATAGCTCCTCCCCCTTGATGACAGCTTTATAGCAGCCAGCCTCCCCTTGATGACAGCTTTATAGCTCCTCCCCTTGATGACAGCTTTATAGCTCCTCCCCCTTGATGACAGCTTTATAGCACCTCCCCTTGATGACAGCTTTATAGCTCCTCCCCTTGATGACAGCTTTATAGCAGCCAGCCTCCCCTTGATGACAGCTTTATAGCAGCCAGCCTCCCCTTGATGACAGCTTTATAGCAGCCAGCCTCCCCTTGATGACAGCTTTATAGCTCCTCCCCCTTGATGACAGCTTTATAGCAGCCACCCTCCCCTTGATGACAGCTTTATAGCTCCTCCCCCTTGATGACAGCTTTATAGCAGCCACCCTCCCCTTGATGTCAGCTTTATAGCTCCTCCCCTTGATGACAGCTTTATAGCAGCCACCCTCCCCTTGATGACAGCTTTATAGCAGCCACCCTCCCCTTGATGACAGCTTTATAGCAGCCACCCTCCCCTTGATGACAGCTTTATAGCAGCCACCCTCCCCCTTGATGACAGCTTTATAGCACCTCCCCTTGATGACAGCTTTATAGCAGCCACCCTCCCCCTTGATGACAGCTTTATAGCAGCCACCCTCCCCCTTGATGACAGCTTTATAGCAGCCAACCCCCCCCCCTTGATGAAGGTTTTTGTGACTGCACTTGAAGAAACGTTCAATGTTCTTGAGTATTGACTGACCTTCATGTCTTAAAGTAATGATGGACTGTCGTTTCTCTTTGCTTATTTGAGCTGTTCTTGCCATAATATGGACTTGGTCTTTTACCAAATAGGGCTGTGTCCTGTATACAACCCCTACCTTGTTACAACACAACTGATTGGTTCAAATGCATTAAGGTAGAAAGAAATTCCACAAATTAACTTTTAACAAGGCAACACAAAACAACCTCGTGAAGCTGGTTGAGAGAATACCTAGAGTGTGTAAAGCTGTCATCAAGACAAAGGGTGGCAACTTTGAAGAATCTCAAATATAAAATATATTTTGATTTGTTTAACACTTTTTTTGGTTACTACATGATTCCATGTGTGTTGTTTCATAGTGTTGACGTCTTCATTATTATTCTACAATGTAGAAAATAGTAAAAATTAAAACCTTTGAATGAGTAGGTATGGCCCAACTTTTGACAGGTACTGTATAATCTATAGGGTTGTATGTTGTTGGGTTGGTGAGTATCATGTTATATCATCTATAGGGTTAATTAAACCTGTATGATGTACTCTGGGTTGGTGAGTATCATGTTATATCATCTACAGGGTTAAACCTGTATGATGTACTCTGGGTTGGTGAGTATCATGTTATATCATCTATAGGGTTAAACCTGTGTGATGTACTCTGGGTTGGTGAGTATCATGTTATATCATCTATAGGGTTAAACCTGTGTGATGTACTCTGGGTTGGTGAGTATCATGTTATATCATCTATAGGGTTAAACCTGTGTGATGTACTCTGGGTTGGTGAGTATCATGTTATATCATCTACAGGGTTAAACCTGTGTGATGTACTCTGGGTTGGTGAGTATCATGTTATATCATCTACAGGGTTAAACCTGTGTGATGTATTCTGGGTTGGTGAGTATCATGTTATATCATCTATAGGGTTAATTAAACCTGTGTGATGTACTCTGGGTTGGTGAGTATCATGTTATATCATCTATAGGGTTAATTAAACCTGTGTGATGTACTCTGGGTTGGTGAGTATCATGTTATATCATCTATAGGGTTAATTAAACCTGTATGATGTACTCTGGGTTGGTGAGTATCATGTTATATCATCTATAGGGTTAAACCTGTGTGATGTACTCTGGGTTGGTGAGTATCATGTTATATCATCTATAGGGTTAAACCTGTATGATGTACTCTGGGTTGGTGAGTATCATGTTATATCATCTACAGGGTTAAACCTGTATGATGTACTCTGGGTTGGTGAGTATCATGTTATATCATCTATAGGGTTAAACCTGTATGATGTACTCTGGGTTGGTGAGTATCATGTTATATAATCTATAGGGTTAATTAAACCTGTGTGATGTACTCTGGGTGGTGAGTATCATGTTATATCATCTACAGGGTTAAACCTGTGTGATGTACTCTGGGTTAAACCTGTTGATGTATGTTATATATATCTATAGGGTTAATTAAACCTGTATGATGTACTCTGGGTTGGTGAGTACCATGTTATATAATCTATAGGGTTAATTAAACCTGTGTGATGTACTCTGGGTTGGTGAGTATCATGTTATATAATCTATAGGGTTAATTAAACCTGTATGATGTACTCTGGGTTGGTGAGTATCATGTTATATAATCTATAGGGTTATATCATCTACAGGGTTAAACCTGGGTTAAACCTGTGTGATGTACTCTGGGTTGGTGAGTATCATGTTATATCATCTATAGGGTTAAACCTGTATGATGTACTCTGGGTTGGTGAGTATCATGTTATATCATCTACAGGGTTAAACCTGTATGATGTACTCTGGGTTGGTGAGTATCATGTTATATCATCTATAGGGTTAAACCTGTAATGTACTCTGGGTTGGTGAGTATCATGTTATATCATCTATAGGGTTAAACCTGTGTGATGTACTCTGGGTTGGTGAGTATCATGTTATATCATCTACAGGGTTAATTAAACCTGTGTGATGTACTCTGGGTTGGTGAGTATGTTATATAATCTATAGGGTTAAAAACCTGTGTGATGTACTCTGGGTTGGTGAGTATCATGTTATATCATCTATAGGGTTAAACCTGTGTGATGTACTCTGGGTTGGTGAGTATCATGTTATATAATCTATAGGGTTAATTAAACCTGTATGATGTACTCTGGGTTGGTGTGTATCATGTTATATCATCTACAGGGTTAAACCTGTATGTGATGTACTCTGGGTTGGTGAGTATCATGTTATATAATCTATAGGGTTAATTAAACCTGTATGATGTACTCTGGGTTGGTGAGTATCATGTTATATCATCTATAGGGTTAATTAAACCTGTATGATGTACTCTGGGTTGGTGAGTATCATGTTATATCATCTACAGGGTTAAACCTGTGTGATGTACTCTGGGTTGGTGAGTATCATGTTATATCATCTATAGGGTTAAACCTGTGTGATGTACTCTGGGTTGGTGAGTATCATGTTATATCATCTATAGGGTTAAACCTGTATGATGTACTCTGGGTTGGTGAGTATCATGTTATATCATCTATAGGGTTAAACCTGTGTGATGTACTCTGGGTTGGTGAGTATCATGTTATATCATCTATAGGGTTAAACCTGTATGATGTACTCTGGGTTGGTGAGTATCATGTTATATCATCTATAGGGTTAAACCTGTATGATGTACTCTGGGTTGGTGAGTATCATGTTATATAATCTATAGGGTTAATTAAACCTGTATGATGTACTCTGGGTTGGTGAGTATCATGTTATATCATCTATAGGGTTAAACCTGTATGATGTACTCTGGGTTGGTGAGTATCATGTTATATAATCTATAGGGTTAATTAAACCTGTAAACCTGATGTACTCTGGGTTGGTGAGTATCATGTTATATCATCTACAGGGTTAAACCTGTGTGATGTACTCTGGGTTGGTGAGTATCATGTTATATAATCTATAGGGTTAATTAAACCTGTTGGTGATGTACTATAGGGTTAATTAAACCTGTATGATGTACTGGGTTGAGTATCATGTTATATATCTATAGGGTTAAACCTGTCTATAGGGTTAATTAAACCTGTGTGATGTACTCTGGGTTGGTGAGTATCATGTTATATCATCTACAGGGTTAAACCTGTATGATGTACTCTGGGTTGGTGATGTTATATAATCTATAGGGTTAATTAAACCTGTGTGATGTACTCTGGGTTGGTGAGTATCATGTTATATCATCTATAGGGTTAAACCTTAAATGTACTCTGGGTTGATGTACTGTTATATAATCTGGGTTAAACCTGTGAGTACTCTGGGTTGGTGAGTATCATGTTATATAATCTATAGGGTTAATTAAACCTGTATGATGTACTCTGGGTTGGTGAGTATCATGTTATATCATCTATAGGGTTAAACCTGTATGATGTACTCTGGGTTGGTATGTTATATAATCTACAGGGTTAAACCTGTGTGATGTACTCTGGGTTAAGTATCATGTTATATCATCTACAGGGTTAAACCTGTATGATGTACTCTGGGTTGGTGAGTATCATGTTATATAATCTATAGGGTTAATTAAACCTGTATGATGTACTCTGGGTTGGTGAGTATCATGTTATATCATCTATAGGGTTAAACCTGTATGATGTACTCTGGGTTGGTGATGTTATATCATCTATAGGGTTAAACCTGGTGATGTACTCTGGGTTGGTGTGTATCATGTTATATCATCTATAGGGTTAAACCTGTATGATGTACTCTGGGTTGGTGAGTATCATGTTATATCATCTATAGGGTTAATTAAACCTGTATGATGTACTCTGGGTTGGTGAGTATCATGTTATATAATCTATAGGGTTAATTAAACCTGTATGATGTACTCTGGGTTGGTGAGTATCATGTTATATCATCTATAGGGTTAAACCTAAACCTGTTAAACCTGTGATGTACTCTGGGTTGGTGAGTATCATGTTATATCATCTATAGGGTTAAAAACCTGTATGATGTACTCTGGGTTGGTGTGTATCATGTTATATCATCTATAGGGTTAATTAAACCTGTATGATGTACTCTGGGTTGGTGTGTATCATGTTATATAATCTATAGGGTTAATTAAACCTGTGTGATGTACTCTGGATTGGTATGTTATATAATCTATAGGGTTAATTAAACCTGTATGATGTACTCTGGTTTGGTGAGTATCATGTTATATCATCTATAGGGTTAATTAAACCTGTATGATGTACTCTGGGTTGGTGTGTATCATGTTATATCATCTATAGGGTTAAACCTGTGTGATGTACTCTGGGTTGGTGAGTATCATGTTATATCATCTATAGGGTTAATTAAACCTGTATGATGTACTCTGGGTTGGTGAGTATCATGTTATATAATCTATAGGGTTAATTAAACCTGTATGATGTACTCTGGGTTGGTGAGTATCATGTTATATAATCTATAGGGTTAATTAAACCTGTATGATGTACTCTGGGTTGGTGAGTATCATGTTATATCATCTATAGGGTTAAACCTGTATGATGTACTCTGGGTTGGTGATATATCATGTTATATCATCTATAGGGTTAAAAACCTGTATGATGTACTCTGGGTTGGTGAGTATCATGTTATATAATCTATAGGGTTAATTAAACCTGTATGATGTACTCTGGGTTGGTGAGTATCATGTTATATCATCTATAGGGTTAAAAACCTGTATGATGTACTCTGGGTTGGTGAGTATCATGTTATATCATCTATAGGGTTAAACCTGTATGATGTACTCTGGGTTGGTGAGTATCATGTTATATAGGGTTAAACCTGTGTGATGTACTATTATCATGTTACATCATCTACAGGGTTAATTAAACCTGTGTGATGTACTCTGGGTTGGTGAGTATCATGTTATATCATCTATAGGGTTAAACCTGTGTGATGTACTCTGGGTTGGTGTGTATCATGTTATATCATCTAAGGGTTAAACCTGTGTGATGTACTCTGGGTTGGTGAGGGTTGTTATATCATCTATTAAACCTGTATGATGTACTCTGGGTTGGTGAGTATCATGTTATATAATCTATAGGGTTAATTAAACCTGATGATGTACTCTGGGTTGGTGAGTATCATGTTATATCATCTACAGGGTTAAACCTGTATGATGTACTCTGGGTTGGTGAGTATCATGGATAATCTATAGGAAACCTGATGATTAATTGGGAGTATCATGTTATATCATCTATAGGGTTAAACCTGTGTGATGTACTCTGGGTTGGTGAGTATCATGTTACATCATCTACAGGGTTAATTAAACCTGTGTGATGTACTCTGGGTTGGTGAGTATCATGTTATATCATCTATAGGGTTAAACCTGTGTGATGTACTCTGGGTTGGTGTGTATCATGTTATATCATCTAGGGTTAAACCTGTGTGATGTACTCTGGGTTGGTGAGTATCATGTTATATCATCTATAGGGTTAAACCTGTGTGATGTACTCTGGGGGGAGGATAGGGTTAATTAAACCTGTATGATGTACTCTGGGTTGGTGAGAGGGTTAAACCTGTATGATGTAGGGTTGGGTTATATAATCTATAGGGTTAGGGATGTACTCTGGGAGGGTGAGGGTTATATCATCTACAGGGTTAAGCCTGTAGGTAGGGTTGGTGAGTATCATGTTATATAATCTATAGGGTTAATTAAACCTGTGTGATGTACTCTGGATGGGTGAGTATCATGTTATATCATCTACAGGGTTAAACCTGTATGATGTAGGGAGGTGAGTATCATGTTATATCATCTATAGGGTTAAACCTGTATGATGTAGGGTTGGTGAGTATCATGTTATATCATCTATAGGGTTAAACCTGGTACTCTGGGTTGGTGAGTATCATGTTATATCATCTATAGGGTTAATTAAACCTGTATGATGTACTCTGGGTTGGTGAGTATCATGTTATATAATCTATAGGGTTAATTAAACCTGGATGAGGGTTGGTGAGTATCATGTTATATCATCTATAGGGTTAAACCTGTATGATGTACTCTGGGTTGGTATGTTATATAATCTACAGGGTTAAACCTGTGTGATGTACTCTGGGTTGGTGTGTATCATGTTATATCATCTAGGGGGTTAATTAAACCTGTATGATGTACTCTGGGTTGGTGAGTATCATGTTATATCATCTATAGGGTTAATTAAACCTATATGATGTACTCTGATGTTATATAATCTATAGGGTTAATTAAACCTGTGTGATGTAGGATTGGTTGTTATATAATCTATAGGGTTAATTAAACCTGTATGATGTACTCTGGGGGAGTATCATGTTATATCATCTATAGGGTTAATTAAACCTGTATGATGTACTCTGGGAGGGTGTGTATCATGATATCATCTATAGGGTTAAACCTGGTGAGGGGTTGGTGAGGTTAGGGTTAATTAAACCTGTATGATGTACTCTGGGTTGGTGAGTATCATGTTATATAATCTACAGGGAGGATGTACTCTGGAGTTGGTGAGGATCATGTTATATAATCTATAGGAATTAAACCTGTATGATGTACTCTGGGTTGGTGAGTATCATGTTATATCATCTATAGGGTTAAACCTGGATGTACTCTGGGTTGGTAGTTATATAATCTAGGAGGGTTAAACCTGTGTGATGTAGGGAGGGTGTGTAGGATATCATCTATAGGGTTAAACCTGTATGATGTACTCTGGGAGGTGAGTATCATGTTATATCATCTATAGGGTTAATTAAACCTGTGTGATGTACTCTGGGTTGGGAGTATCATGTTATATCATCTACAGGGAAACCTGTAGATGTACTCTGGGTTGGGAGGATCATGTTATATCATCTATAGGGTTAAACCTGGAGGGGTTGGTGAGGGGTTAAACCTGGGTGAAAGGGTTAATTAAACCTGTGTGAGTACTCTGGGTTGGTGAGGGATGTTATATCAGATAGGGAAACCTGTGGAGTACTCTGGGTTGGTGAGGTTATATCATCTACAGGGTTAAACCTGTGTGATGAGGGTTGGTGAGTATCATGTTATATCATCTATAGGGTTAAACCTGGGATGTAAGGTTATATCATCTACAGGGTTAAACCTGTGTGATGTACTCTGGGTTGGTGAGTATCATGATATAATCTAGGGGTTAAGGGAGAGGGTTGGAGATCATCTACAGGGTTAATTAGGGTATGATGTACTCTGGGTTGGAGAGGAGGGAGGGGGTTAAACCTGTGTGATGTACTCTGGGTTGGTGAGTATCATGTTATATCATCTATAGGAAACCTGGAGATGTAGGGAGGGAGTATCATGTTATATCATCTACAGGGTTAAACCTGTGGATGTACTCTGGGTTGGGAGTATCATGTTATATCATCTATAGGGTTAAACCTGTGATGTACTCTGGGTTGGTGGTATCATGTTATATCATCTATAGGGGAAACCTGGATGTAGGGTTGGTGAGGTTATATACTCTATAGGGTTAAACCTGTAGAGGGAGTTGGTGAGTATCATGATCTATAGGGTTAATTAAACCTGTAGATGTACTCTGGGAGGTGAGGGGTTAGGATCTAGGGTTAAACCTGTATGATGTACTCTGGGTTGGGATGGATAGAATCTAGGGGTTAAACCTGTGTGATGACTCTGGGTTGGTGAGTATCATGTTAGGGGAGGGGTTAAAAACCTGTATGATGTACTCTGGGTTGGGAGTATCATGTTATATCATCTACAGGAAACCTGTGTGATGTACTCTGGGTTGGTGAGTATCATGTTATATAATCTATAGGGTTAAACCTGTATGATGTACTCTGGGTTGGTGAGTATCATGTTATATAATCTATAGGGTTAATTAAACCTGTATGATGTACTCTGGGTTGGTGAGTATCATGTTATATAATCTATAGGGTTAAACCTTAAATGTACCTGGGTTGGATGTTATATAATCTATAGGGTTAAACCTGGTGAGTATCATGTTATATCATCTACAGGGTTAAACCTGTATGATGTAGTCCTGTAATTAAACCTGTGAGGTACTCTGGGTTGGTGGAGGTTATATCATCTACAGGGTTAAACCTGTATGATGTACTCTGGAGTTGGTGAGTATCATGTTATATAATCTATAGGGTTAAACCTGTATGATGTACTCTGGAGAGTATCATGTTATATAATCTATAGGGTTAATTAAACCTGAAGGAGATGTACTCTGGAGTGAGTATCATGTTATATTATCTATAGGGTTAAACCTGTATGATGTACTCTGGGTTGGTATGTTATATAATCTATAGGGTTAAACCTGTGTGATGTACTCTGGGTGGGTGAGGGTTATATCATCTACAGGGTTAAAAACCTGGGAGGGGTTGGTAGTTATATAATCTATAGGGTTAAGTGATGTACTCTGGGTTGGTGAGTATCATGTTATATCATCTACAGGGTTAAACCTGTAGATGTACTCTGGGTTGGTGAGGGTTATATAATCTAGGGGTTAAACTGTATGATGTACTCTGGGTTGGTGAGTATCATGTTATATAATCTATAGGGTTAATTAAACCTGTATGATGTACTCTGGGTTGGTGAGTATCATGTTATATTATCTATAGGGTTAAACCTGTAGATGTACTCTGGGAGGTAGTTATATAGGATAGGGTTAAACCTGTGTGATGTACTCTGGGTGGGAGTATCATGTTATATCATCTACAGGGTTAGGAGATGTACTCTGGGTTGGGAGTATCATGTTATATAATCTATAGGGTTAATTAAACCTGTGTGATGTACTCTGGATTGGTGAGTATCATGTTATATCATCTACAGGGTTAAACCTGTATGAGACACAGTATCATGTTATATCATCTAGGGTTAAACCTGTATGACTCTGAGTATCATGTTATATCATCTATAGGGTTAAACCTCGATGTACCTGGGTGGGTGAGAGTTATATCATCTAAAGGGTTAAACCTGTATGATGTAGAGAGGGTTGGAATGGAGGTTAATATAATATAGGGTTAATTAAACTATGTACTCTGGGTTGGTGAGTTAATATCATCTACAGGGTTAAACCTGTATGATGTACTCTGGGTTGGTGAGTATCATGTTATATAATCTATAGGGTTAAACCTGGACTCTGGGTTGGTGAGTATCATGTTATATAATCTAATGATGTACTCTGGGTTGGTGGTATCATGTTATATTATCTAGATTAAACCCAACTCTGGGTTGGTATGTTATATAATCTACAGGGTTAAACCTGTGGATGTACTCTGGGTGGGTGAGTAGATGTTATATCATCTACAGGGTTAAACCTGTATGATGTACTCCCTACAAACGGAGGATGTTATATAATCACCTAGAATTAAACCTGTGTGATGTACTCTGGAGGAGAGTAGGGAGGTTATAGGATCTACAGGGTTAAACCTGTATGAAAGACTCTGGGTTGGTGAGAATCCCTGGAATTCGTTCTGACGAGGTTCATTATGAACAGTTTGTCTGTAGGAGACCACCCCAGAACTTAGTGAACTCACAAAGTTCCCCGTGGGGAGAACAAGGGAGAAAGGAGAGAGAGGAGGGAGGGGAGGAAGGAAGAGAGGAGGGAGGTGGGAGAGGACCCCAGGAACAAGAGAGGAGACCACCCCAGAGAGAGGAGGAGGAGGGAGACCAGGAGGGAGAGGGAGAGGAGGGAGGGGAGGAAGAGGAGAGAGGAGGGAGAGACCAGAGAGGAGGGAGGGAGGGAGACCCCAGAACAGAGAGAGAGAGGGAGGGGAGGAAGGAACAAAGACAGGGAGGAGGGAGGAACAGACAGGATAGAGAGAGAGGAGGGAGGAGGGAGAGGAGGGATAGAGACCCCAGAACAGGAAGACACCCCAGAACATAGAGAGGGAGAGGGGACAGGAACTGAAGGAGGGGGATCAGGAGGGAGGAGGAGAGAGAGGAGGGAGAGGACCCAAGGAGGAAGGACAGGAGGAGGGAGGAGAGGGGAAGGAGGGGAGGAAGGAGAGACCCAGGAAGGAAGGGGAGACAGGATCAGGGAGGAGGGAGGAAGGAGGGGAGGAAGGAGACACCCAGGGAACAGACAGGATCACCCAGGAGACCGGAGAGAGGAGGGAGGGACACCCACTGAACAGACAGGAGGACCCAGGGAGACCGGAGGGAGAGACAGATAGACAGGGACTGAGGACAGAGAGGATCAGGGGAGGAGACCGGAGAGAGACCAGACACCCAGGAGAACAGACAGGATCAGGAGGGAGAGAGGGAGGAGGGAGAGGAGGGAGGAGAGGAGGAGAGGGGAGGAGAGGGAGGGACTGAGGAGGGACAGGAGGAGGGAGGGAGGGAGGGGAGGAAGGAGAGAGAGAGGGAGGGAGGGAGGGGAGGAAGGAGAGAGAGGAGGGAGGGAGGGAAGAAGGAGAGAGCAAGGGTAGGGGAGGGAGGGGAGGAAGCAGAGAGAGGAGGGAGGGGAGGGGAGGAAGGAGAGAGAGGAGGGAGGAGGGAGAGGAGGGAGGAGAGAGAGGAGAGAGAGGAGGGAGGAGAGAGAGGAGGGAGGAGGGAGAGGAGGGAGGAGAGAAGAAGATATGTTGGTTTAATCTGGTTATTGATCTCTGAACAGACACAGCTTATTAATTAGAAACATGACTGAAATCGAGCCTGCTCAGAGAGAGAGAGAGAAAGGAAGGGGGGAGATGGAGAGAGAGTGAGTGAGTGAGTGAGTGAGTGAGTGAGTGAGTGAGTGAGTGAGGAAGAAGGAAGAGAAAGTTAAGAGTGACAGGTAAGGAGAGAGATTGTGGAAAGCCAATCAGCACACAGGTTCTGAGGATGAATTAAAGGAAGAGAGGTGTGCAAACACGACACACCCCTCCCTACAAACGGAGGTGGTACAGCCCCACACCTGAGACAGAACAGACGGACCGCACCAACGTGCGGCCCCACACCATCCCAGAACAGACAGTTATAGACCACCCCAGAACAAAGACACAGACCACCCCAGACCAAAGACACAGACCACCCCAGAACAGACAGTTATAGACCACCCCAGAACAAAGACACAGACCACCCCAGAACAAAGACACAGACCACCCCAGACCAAAGACACAGACTGACCCAGACCACCCCAGAACAGACAGTTATAGACCACCCCAGAACAAAGACACAGACCACTCCAGAACAAAGACACAGACCGACCCAGACCATCCCAGAACAGACAGTTATAGATCACCCCAGAACAGACAGTTATAGACCACCCCAGACAAAGACAGTTATAGACCCCCCAGAACAAAGACAGTTATAGACCACCCCAGAACAAAGACAGATTATAGACCACCCCAGAACAAAGACACAGACCACCCCAGACCATAAGACACAGACCACCACAGACCAAAGATACAGACACCCACTGAACAGACAGGATCACCCAGGAGGCACCAGACACCCACTGAACAGACAGGATCACCCGGGAGACCAGAGAGACACCAGACACCCACTGAACAGACAGGATCACCCAGGAGACCGGAGAGACACCAGACACCCACTGAACAGACAGGATCACCCAGGAGACCGGAGAGACACCAGACACCCACTGAACAGACAGGATCACCCAGGAGACCGGAGAGACACCAGACACCCACTGAACAGACAGGATCACCCAGGAGACCGGAGAGACACCAGACACCCACTGAACAGACTGGATCACCCAGGAGACCAGAGAGACACCAGACACCCACTGAACAGACAGGATCACCCAGGAGACCAGAGAGACACCAGACACCCACTGAACAGACAGGATCACCCAGGAGACCGGAGAGACACCAGACACCAGACACCCACTGAACAGACAGGATCACCCAGGAGACCAGAGAGACACCAGACACCCACTGAACAGACAGGATCACCCGGGAGACACCAGACACCCACTGAGCAGACAGGATCACCCAGGAGACCAGAGAGACACCAGACACCAGACACCCACTGAACAGACAGGATCACCCAGGAGACTCATAAGTCTACAGAACGTAGAAAAGTCAACAGACAACCTGAGAGGAGAGAAAATATACAGACCCCGGTACAGACAAGCAACAGACTGATAGACTATGGCATAGACTTAAAGACAGACTGGCAGAGGGACAGACTGGCAGAGAGACAGACTGGCAGAGACAAACCGTTACAGGCTGGCAGAGACAGACTGGCAGAGAGATAAACCGTTACAGGCTGGCAGAGAGACAGATGGCAGAGAGACAGACTGGCAGAGAGACAGACTGGCAGAGAGACAGACTGGCAGAGAGACAGACCGTTACAGACTGGCAGAGAGACAGACCGTTACAGACTGGCAGAGACACAGACCGTTACAGACTGGCAGAGAGACAGACCAGACCGTTACAGACTGGCAGAGAGACAGACTGGCAGAGAGACAGACCGTTACAGACTGGCAGAGAGACAGACTGGCAGAGAGACAGACCGTTACAGACTGGCAGAGAGACAGACTGGCAGAGAGACAGACTGGCAGAGAGACAGACCGTTACAGACTGGCAGAGAGACAGACCATTGGCAGAGAGACAGACTGGCAGAGAGACAGACTGGCAGAGAGACAGACCGTTACAGACTGGCAGAGAGACAGACTGGCAGAGAGACAGACTGGCAGAGAGACAGACTGGCAGAGAGACAGACCGTTACAGACTGGCAGAGAGACAGACTGGCAGAGAGACAGACTGGCAGACTGGCAGACAGACTGGCAGAGAGACAGACTGGCAGAGAGACAGACTGGCAGAGAGACAGACCGTTACAGACTGGCAGAGAGACAGACTGTTACAGACTGGCAGAGACAGACAGACTGGCAGAGAGACAGACTGGACTGGCAGAGAGACAGACTGGCAGAGAGACAGACCGTTACAGACTGGCAGAGAGACAGAGGCAGACAGACCGTTACAGACTGGCAGAGAGACAAACCGTTACAGACTGGCAGAGAGACAGACTGGCAGAGAGACAGACTGGCAGAGAGACAGACCGTTACAGACTGGCAGAGAGACAGACCGTTACAGACTGGCAGAGAGACAGACCGTTACAGACTGGCAGAGAGACAGACTGGCAGAGAGACAGACTGGCAGAGAGACAGACCGTTACAGACTGGCAGAGAGACAGACTGACTGGCAGAGAGACAGACTGGCAGAGAGACAGACCGTTACAGACTGGCAGAGAGACAGACTGGCAGACAGACTGACTGCAGAGAGACAGACCGTTACAGACTGGCAGAGAGACAGACTGGCAGAGAGACAGACCGTTACAGACTGGCAGAGAGACAGACTGGCAGAGAGACAGACTGGCAGAGAGACAGACTGGCAGAGAGACAGACCGTTACAGACTGGCAGAGAGGCAGACTGGCAGAGAGACAGACCGTTACAGACTGGCAGAGACACAGACCGTTACAAACTGGCAGAGAGACAGACTGGCAGAGAGACAGACCGTTACAGACTGGCAGAGAGACAGACCGTTACATACTGGCAGAGAGGCAGACCGTTACAGACTGGCAGAGAGACAGACCGTTACAGACTGGCAGAGAGACAGACTGGCAGAGAGACAGACCGTTACAGACTGGCAGAGAGACAGACCGTTACAGACTGGCAGAGAGACAGACAGTTACAGACTGGCAGAGAGACAGACTGTTACAGACTGGCAGAGAGACAGACTGTTACAGACTGGCAGAGAGGCACACTGGCAGAGAGACAGACTGGCAGAGAGACAGACTGGCAGAGAGACAGACAGTTACAGACTGGCAGAGAGACAGACTGTTACAGACTGGCAGAGAGACAGACTGGCAGAGAGACAGACCGCTACAGACTGGCAGAGAGACAGACCGTTACAGACTGACAGAGAGACAGACTGTTACAGACTGGCAGAGAGACAGACTGGCAGAGAGACAGACCGTTACAGACGGGCAGAGGGACAGACTGTTACAGACTGGCAGAGAGACAGACCGCTACAGACCGGCAGAGAGACAGACTGGCAGAAAGACAGAACGTTACAGACTGGCAGAGAGACAGACTGTTACAGACTGGCAGAGAGACAGACTGGCAGAGAGACAGACTGTTACAGACAGGCAGAGAGACAGACCGTTACAGACTGGCAGAGAGACAGACTGTTACAGACTGGCAGAGAGACAGACCGTTACAGACTGGCAGAGAGACAGACCGTTACAGACTGGCAGAGAGACAGACTGGCAGAGAGACAGACCGTTACAGACTGGCAGAGAGACAGACCGTTACAGACTGGCAGAGAGACAGACTGGCAGAGAGACAGACTGGCAGAGAGACAGACTGTTACAGACAGGCAGAGAGACAGACCGTTACAGACTGGCAGAGAGACAGACTGTTACAGACTGGCAGAGAGACAGACCGTTACAGACTGGCAGAGAGACAGACCGTTACAGACTGGCAGAGAGACAGACTGGCAGAGAGACAGACCGTTACAGACTGGCAGAGAGACAGACCGTTACAGACTGGCAGAGAGACAGACTGGCAGAGAGACAGACTGGCAGAGAGACAGACCGTTACAGACTGGCAGAGAGACAGACCGTTACAGACTGGCAGAGAGACAGACCGTTACAGACTGGCAGAGAGACAGACTGGCAGAGAGACAGACTGGCAGAGAGACAGACCGTTACAGACTGGCAGAGAGACAGACCGTTACAGACTGGCAGAGAGACAGACTGGCAGAGAGACAGACCGTTACAAACTGGCAGAGAGACAGACTGGCAGAGAGACAGACTGGCAGAGAGACAGACCGTTACAGACTGGCAGAGAGACAGACTGGCAGAGAGACAGACCGTTACAGACTGGCAGAGAGACAGACTGGCAGAGAGACAGACTGGCAGAGAGACAGACTGGCAGAGAGACAGACCGTTACAGACTGGCAGAGAGGCAGACTGGCAGAGAGACAGACCGTTACAGACTGGCAGAGACACAGACCGTTACAGACTGGCAGAGACACAGACCGTTACAGACTGGCAGAGAGACAGACCATTACAGACTGGCAGAGAGCCAGACTGGCAGAGACACAGACCGTTACAAACTGGCAGAGAGACAGACTGGCAGAGGGACAGACCGTTACAGACTGGCAGAGAGACAGACTGGCAGAGAGACAGACCTTTACAGACTGGCAGAGAGACAGACCTTTACAGACTGGCAGAGAGACAGACTGTTACAGACTGGCAGAGAGACAGACTGTTACAGACTGGCAGAGAGACAGACCGTTACAGACTGGCAGAGAGACAGACTGTTACAGACTGGCAGAGAGACAGACGTTACAGACTGGCAGAGAGACGGACCGTTACAGACTGGCAGAGAGACAAACTGGCAGAGACAGACCGTTACAGACTGGCAGAGAGACAGACTGGCAGAGAGACAGACTGGCAGAGACAGACCGTTAGACTGGCAGAGACAGGATGTTACAGACCAACAGACCAGCAGAGTGAGAGAGCTATAGAAGGACATACAGAAAGCCTCAGGAAGAAGAGAGGAGCAGAGAGAAGAGAGGAGAGACAGTTTCCAAGAACACTCACTTATTTCCTACCTTCTGCTCTCCATCTCTCCTCTAGGCCCCTCAGCCCCAGGGGGCCCTGCCCACCCCTCAGCCCCAGGGGGCCCTGCCCACCCCTCAGCCCCAGGGGGCCCTGCCCACCCCTCAGCCCCAGGGGGCCCTGCCCTCAGCCCCAGGGGGCCCTGCCCACCCCTCAGCCCCAGGGGTCCTGCTCACCCCTCAGCCCCAGGGGGCCCTGCCCACCCCTCAGCTCCGGGGGGCCCTACCCACCCCTCAGCCCCAGGGGGCCCTGCCCACCCCTCAGCCCCGGGGGGCCCTGCCCACCCAGCAGCCCCAGGGGGCCCTGCCCACCCAGCAGCCCCAGGGGGCCATGGCCACAGCAGCCCCAGGGGGCCCTGCCCACCCCTCAGCCCCAGGGGGCCCTGCCCACCGCTCAGCTCCAGGGGGCCCACCCAGCAGCCCCAGGGGGCCCTGCCCACTCCTCAACCCCTTCTCAAGGGGTTTCTATGTGGACTAGTAGACAGTCTGCTTCTCAAGGGGTTTCGATGTGGACTAGTAGACAGTCTGCTTCTCAAGGGGTTTCTATGTGGACTAGTAGACTGAGTCTGCTTCTCAAGGGGTGTCTATGTGGACTAGTAGACAGTCTGCTTCTCAAGGGGTTTCTATGTGGACTAGTAGACTGAGTCTGCTTCTCAAGGGGTTTCTATGTGGACTAGTAGACTGAGTCTGCTTCTCAAGGGGTGTCTATGTGGACTAGTAGACTGAGTCTGCTTCTCAAGGGGTTTCTATGTGGACTAGTAGACTGAGTCTGCTTCTCAAGGGGTTTCTATGTGGACTAGTAGACTGAGTCTGCTTCTCAATGCACTTCAATTAAGGTGTGTGTGTGTGTGTGTGTGTGTAATGACACAGAGAGCAGTATGCTGGTTGAGACATTAAGGCACCGGGGAGGTGAGTTGAGTTATATTATATTATCCAATCAGAAGACAGATTTACACGTACAAGACACACCCCCTCTCCCTACATCGTTTACAAACCTCTGTACTTTTCCTGTAAGACAGCAGATGCTTGAGTTAACTCAGATAAGGCCTTTAGCTCAGCGGACACACAAAACAAGATTCAGCCATCATCATCATCATCATCATCATCATCATCATTAAGTAGAGTTAACTCCCCAAGTTCAGATAAGGCCTTTAGCTCAGCGGACACACAAAATAAGATTCAGCCATCATCATCATCATCATTCTCATTGTAATCCTCCTCCTCCTCATCATCATCCACAGTCACTCTTGACACAAGAAAGAAAAAATCCCTTTTCAGTATTTTCCAGTTTGACACATTTAACTGCATGGTAATATAATCAGAACTCTCTTTAAACAGTTACAGAACACGTCCCAACCCCCCGCTACTAATAACCAGGTAACTAAACTAGTACTAACTAACCACCCTGGTCAACTAACCAGGTAACTAACCAAGTACTAACTAACCACCCTGGTTAACTAACCTAGTACGAACTAACTCACCTGGTTAACTAACCAAGTACTAACTAACCACCCTGGTTAACTAACCAAGTACTAACTAACCACCCTGGTCAACTAACCAAGTACTAACTAACCACCCTGGTTAACTAACCAAGTACTAACTAACCACCCTGGTTAACTAACCAAGTACTAACTAACCACCCTGGTCAACTAACCAAGTACTAACTAACCACCCTGGTCAACTAACCAAGTACTAACTAACCACCCTGGTTAACTAACCAAGTACTAACTAACCACCCTGGTTAACTAACCAAGTACTAACTAACCACCCTGGTTAACTAAACCAAGTACTAACTAACCACCCTGGTTAAGTATAAACAACAACATCTCTGTTTGGCAGTGGTCAGATCATTCCTAGACAGCGTCTGAAATCACACCCTATTCCCTATGCAGTGCACTACTTTCTACTGAGCCAGGGCCCTATGGCAGGTCACTGTAGAGGGAATGGGCCCTGGTCAATAGTAGGTCACTATGGGGAACGGGCCCTCCCTGGTCAATATCAGGTCACTATAGAGGGAATGGGCCCTGGTCACTATAGAGGGAACGGGCCCTCCCTGGTCAATAGCAGGTCACTATAGAGGGAATGGGCCCTCCCTGGTCAATAGCAGGTCACTATAGAGGGAATGGGCCCTCCCTGGTCAATAGCAGGTCACTGTAGAGGGAATGGGCCCTCCCTGGTCAATAGCAGGTCACTATAGAGGGAATGGGCCCTGGTCACTATAGAGTGAATGGGCCCTCCCTGGTCAATAGCAGGTCACTATGGGGAATGGGCCCTCCCTGGTCAATAGCAGGTCACTATAGAGGGAATGGGCCCTCCCTGGTCAATAGCAGGTCACTATGGGGAACGGGCCCTCCCTGGTCAATAGCAGGTCACTATAGAGGGAATGGGCCCTCCCTGGTCAATAGCAGGTCACTATAGAGGGAATGGGCCCTCCCTGGTCAATAGCAGGTCACTATGGGGAACGGGCCCTCCCTGGTCAATAGCAGGTCACTATAGAGGGAATGGGCCCTCCCTGGTCAATAGCAGGTCACTATAGTGGGAATGGGCCCTCCCTGGTCAATAGCAGGTCACTATAGAGGGAATGGGCCCTCCCTGGTCAATAGCAGGTCACTGTAGAGGGAATGGGCCCTCCCTGGTCAATAGCAGGTCACTATAGAGGGAATGGGCCCTGGTCACTATAGAGGGAATGGGCCCTCCCTGGTCAATAGCAGGTCACTATGGGGAATGGGCCCTCCCTGGTCAATAGCAGGTCACTATGGGGAATGGGCCCTCCCTGGTCAATAGCAGGTCACTATAGAGGGAATGGGCCCTGGTCACTATAGAGGGAATGGGCCCTCCCTGGTCAATAGCAGGTCACTATGGGGAACGGGCCCTCCCTGGTCAATAGCAGGTCACTATAGAGGGAACGGGCCCTCCCTGGTCAATAGCAGGTCACTATAGAGGGAATGGGCCCTTCCTGGTCAATAGCAGGTCACTATGGGGAATGGGCCCTGCCTGGTCAATAGCAGGTCACTATAGAGGGAATGGGCCCTATAGCAGGTCACTATAGAGGGAATGGGCCCTCCCTGGTCAATAGCAGGTCACTATAGAGGGAATGGGCCCTCCCTGGTCAATAGCAGGTCACTATAGAGGGAATGGGCCCTATAGCAGGTCACTATAGAGGGAATGGGCCCTCCCTGGTCTATAGCAGGTCACTATGGGGAATGGGCCCTCCCTGGTCAATAGCAGGTCACTATGGGGAATGGGCCCTGGTCTCAGAGCGATATCTAGAGATGTGTGGTTGGACCGGGTTGACAAGACTATTGGAGATGAGCCCTGGTGTGTCTGTTGGTTTCCAGTTGCAGTGAATGCTATTCTGAGGTGTGGGGTTGGTTTGGGGCTCTGTGGCACAAAATGGCTGCCGTGTGTCTCCCCGTAACGGAGGACACTGGACCCTGAACTCTGACCCTGCTTTGGCACAGTTTGACAGTAACATAACATGGTGTGTGAGGTGGTGGTGGTGACAGTACCAAGGAGGCCTCCCTCGTTGTAAATAGCAACGATGCTAACATGGTGGTGACAGTACCAAGGAGGCCTCCCTCGTTGTAAATAGCAATGATGCTAACATGGTGGTGACAGTACCAAGGAGGCCTCCCTCGTTGTAAATAGCAACGATGCTAACATGGTGGTGACAGTACCAAGGAGGCCTCCCTCGTTGTAAATAGCAACGATGCTAACATGGTGGTGACAGTACCAAGGAGGGCTCCCTCGTTGTAAATAGCAACGATGCTAACATGGTGGTGACAGTACCAAGGAGGCCTCCCTCGTTGTAAATAGCAACGATGCTAACATTTCGTAACAGTTCTAAAATCCCTAAATCAATACAAACAAAAAAAACACAATACCCTGATTGATCATTAATAAAACAGTTAGAAAGTCGATCAGTTCGATCAATCGGTCAATATTGGTCCCAGTAACAGTTGTGGAGGTCATTTGATTGGTTGATGGTGGGAATGTAACCTCATTGATTTGATTTATCGATTAGTTGAAAATCGATCGATTCAGATTTTTTGTTTTTTTGTTTGTTGTTTGTAGGATTTCATACACATGGGTCCTTCTTGTTCTGTTTTGAGTAGAAGTTGTCTTTAACCACTGATCAGAGGTCAGATCTCCGTAATGGTTCAGGTTAAGACTAGGGGCATGAATCTGATGCTAGATCTGTGTTTAGGTTAGAACAGTAGATATGGGTAGTTAAGACTAGGGGCATGAATCTGATCCTAGATCTGTGTTTAGGTTAGAACAGTAGATATCTGTGGTTAGAACAGTAAGACTTAGGGGCATGAATCTGATCCTAGATCTGTGTTTAGGTTAGAACAGTAGATATGGGTAGTTAAGACTAGGGGCATGAATCTGATCCTAGATCTGTGTTTAGGTTAGAACAGTAGATATGGGTAGTTAAGACTAGGGGCATGAATCTGATCCTAGATCTGTGTTTAGGTTAGAACAGTAGATATGGGTAGTTAAGACTAGGGGCATGAATCTGATCCTAGATCTGTGTTTAGGTTAGAACAGTAGATATGGGTAGTTAAGACTAGGGGCATGAATCTGATCCTAGATCTGTGTTTAGTTAGAACAGTAGATATGGGTAGTTAAGACTAGGGGCATGAATCTGATCCTAGATCTGTGTTTAGGTTAGAACAGTAGATATGGGTAGTTAAGACTAGGGGCATGAATCTGATCCTAGATCTGTGTTTAGGTTAGAACAGTAGATATGGGTAGTTAAGACTAGGGGCATGAATCTGATCCTAGATCTGTGTTTAGGTTAGAACAGTAGATATGGGTAGTTAAGACTAGGGGCATGAATCTGATCCTAGATCTGTGTTTAGGTTAGAACAGTAGATATGGGTAGTTAAGACTAGGGGCATGAATCTGATTATCTGTGTTTAGAGAACAGTAGATATGGGTAGTTAAGACAGGGGCATGAATCTGATCCTAGATCTGTGTTTAGGTTAGAACAGTAAATATTAAGGTAGGGACTGATCCTAGATGTCCCAATATGGGTTCTCTCCCCTTCCTCCCAAAGTACACACTTCCTCACTTGAAAGGAAATGGGTGGTAAAATGGAAACTCTAATCCAGGTTAATACCAATAATTTTTTAACATTTGTGTTTATAAAAAAAAAAATGTATTTAATCTTTATTTAACTAGAGGCAAGTCAGCTAAAGAACAAATGATTATTTACAATGACGACCTACCCCCCCCCCGGCCAAACCCGGGCGACGCTGGGCCAATCGTGCGACGCCTTATTAGAACTCCCAATCACGGCCGGATATGACACAGACCCGGATTCGAACCAGGCACTGTAGTGACGCTTCGTGCACTGGGATGCCACTAGACGGCCGCGCCACTCAGGAGTAGTGAACAAGTGCACGCTCAAGAGGGAGGAGAGACAACTGGGATACACCCGTTTGGTCCTAAACTATATCCTGGTGATGAAATGATATGAGATCTGGAAACTAATGCAGCGCTGTGATGGGTCAGTCCATGTCCGGGTACTCTGGGTTAACGAATGAGAACCCCTGGAACTCTTCCTGGTCCAGGTTCATGATGACCTCCTGGTCTGGGGGGGTCAGGACTGGGGGGTGGCGGGTAAAGAAACGATCAAAGTTCTCTGCTTCGCGACCGCACTGTGGAGGGAGGGGGGGAGAGAAGAGGGATGGATGGGATGAATTAAAACACACAGAGGAGAAACACAAGATACATACAATGAAGTAGAGTCATCCAGTCCTCATCCACAACATAATATAAATATAATGAAGTAGTTGGAGTCATCCAGTCCTCATCCACAGCATAATGAGTCATCCAGTCCTCATCCACAACATAATACACTGAAGTAGATGGAGTCATCCAGTCCTCATCCACAACATAATACACTGAAGTAGATGGAGTCATCCAGTCCTCATCCACAACATAATACACTGAAGTAGATGGAGTCATCCAGTCCTCATCCACAACATAATGAGTCATCCAGTCCTCATCCACAACATGAGTCATCCAGTCCTCATCCACAACATAATGAGTCATCCAGTCCTCATCCACAACATAATATAAATACACTGAAGTAGAAGTAGAGTCATCCAGTCCTCATCCACAACATAATGAGTCATCCAGTCCTCATCCACAACATAATACACTGAAGTAGATGGAGTCATCCAGTCCTCATCCACAACATAATACAATGAAGTAGATGGAGAGTCATCCAGTCCTCATCCACAACATAATACAATGAAGTAGATGGAGAGTCATCCAGTCCTCATCCACAACATAATACAATGAAGTAGATGGAGAGTCATCCAGTCCTCATCCACAACATAATGAGGCATCCAGTCCTCATCCACAACATAATACAATGAAGTAGAGTCATCCAGTCCTCATCCACAACATAATACAATGAAGTAGAGTCATTCAGTCCTCATCCACAACATAATACAATGAAGTAGATGGAGTCATCCAGTCCTCATCCACAACATAATACAATGAAGTAGATGGAGAGTCATCCAGTCCTCATCCACAACATAATACAATGAAGTAGATGGAGTCATCCAGTCCTCATCCACAACATAATATAAAAATAATGAAGTCCTCATCCACAACATAATACAATGAAGTAGATGGAGAGTCATCCAATCCTCATCCACAACATAATATAAATATAATGAAGTAGATGGAGAGTCATCCAGTCCTCATCCACAACATAATATAAATATAATGAAGTAGATGGAGTCATCCAGTCCTCATCCACAACATAATACAATGAAGTAGATGGAGTCATCCAGTCCTCATCCACAACATAATATAAATATAATGAAGTAGATGGAGAGTCATCCAGTCCTCATCCACAACATAATATAAATATAATGAAGTAGATGGAGAGTCATCCAGTCCTCATCCACAACATAATATAAATATAATGAAGTAGATGGAGTCATCCAGTCCTCATCCACAACATAATATAAAAATAATGAAGTCCTCATCCACAACATAATACAATGAAGTAGATGGAGAGTCATCCAATCCTCATCCACAACATAATATAAATATAATGAAGTAGATGGAGAGTCATCCAGTCCTCATCCACAACATAATATAAATATAATGAAGTAGATGGAGAGTCATCCAGTCCTCATCCACAACATAATATAAATATAATGAAGTAGATGGTGAGTCATCCAGTCCTCATCCACAACATAATACAATGAAGTAGATGGAGTCATCCAGTCCTCATCCACAACATAATACAATGAAGTAGATGGAGAGTAATCCAGTCCTCATCCACAACATAATACAATGAAGTAGATGGAGAGTCATCCAGTGCTCATCCACAACATAATATAAATATAATGAAGTAGACGGAGAGTCATCCAGTCCTCATCCACAACATAATATAAATATAATGAAGTAGATGGAGAGTCATCCAGTCCTCATCCACAACATAATACAATGAAGTAGATGGAGTCATCCAGTCCTCATCCACAACATAATATAAATATAATGAAGTAGATGGAGAGTCATCCAGTCCTCATCCACAACATAATATAAATATAATGAAGTAGATGGAGAGTCATCCAGTCCTCATCCACAACATAATATAAATATAATGAAGTAGATGGAGTCATCCAGTCCTCATCCACAACATAATATAAATATAATGAAGTAGATGGAGAGTCATCCAGTCCTTGCTGATGGAAGGAGGTTTTCACTCAAAATCTCACTATACATTGCCCCATTCATTCTTTCCTTTACACGGATCAGTCATCCTGGTCCCTTTGCAGAAAAACAGCCCCAAAGCATGATGTTTCCACCCCCATGCTTCACAGTAGGTATGGTATTCTTTGGATGCAACTCAGCATTCTTTGTCCTCCAAACACGATGAGTTGAGTTTTTACCAAAAAGTAATATTTTGGTTTCATCTGACCATATGACATTCTCCCAATCCTCTTCTGGATCATCCAAATGCTCTCTAGCAAACTTCAGACGAGCCTGGACATGTACTGGCTTAAGCAGGGGGACACGTCTGGCATTGCAGGATTTGAGTCTCTAGCGGCGTAGTGTGTTACTGATGGTGGGCTTTGTTACTTTGGTCCCAGCTCTCTGCATGTCATTCACTAGGTCCCCCGTGTGGTTCTGGGATTTTTGCTCACCATTCTTGTGATCATTTTCACCCCACGGGGTGAGATCTTGCGTGGAGCCCCAGATCGAGGGAGATTATCTTGTATGTCTTCCATTTCCTAATAATTGCTCCCACAGTTGATTTCTTCAAACCAAGCTGCTTACCTATTGCAGATTCAGTCTTCCCAGCCTGGTGCAGGTCTACAATTTAGTTTCTGGTGTCCTTTGACAGCTCTTTGGTCTTGGCCATAGTGGAGTTTGGAGTGTGACTGAGGTTGTGGACTGGTGTCTTTTATACTGATAACAAGTTCAAACAGGTGCCATTAATACAGGTAACGAGTGGAGGACAGAGGAACCTCTTAAAGAAGAAGTTACAGGTCTGTGAGAGCCAGAAATCTTGCTTGTTGGTAGGTGACCAAATACTTATTTTCCACCATAATTTGCAAATAAATTCATAAAAAATCCTACAATGTGATTTTCCTGGATTTTTTTCTCATTTTGTCTGTCATAGTTGAAGTGTCCCGATGATGACAATTACAGGCCTCTTCTCATCTTTTTAAGTGGGAGAACTTGCACAATTGGTGGCTGACTAAATACATTTTTGCCCCACTGTATATATATATATATATATATATAGAGAGAGATTATATAGGTATATATATAGAGAGATAGGTTATATAGGTATATATATATAGAGAGATAGGTTATATAGGTATATAGAGAGAGAGATAGGTTATATATATATAGAGAGAGAGGGGTTATGTAGGTTAGACTCACAGCTTTGGGTTTGAAGGGCGGCTGGACTTCCTTGTTCTCCAGTTTGTCCCAGTCCATGTAACGGAAGAAAGCGTGTTCCTTTATATCCCTCTCCCCCTCCGGACCACAGCCCAGACGCTTCCCTGGGTGCTTAGTCATCAACTGGAGACAGGGGTCAGAGGTCAGAGTGTGTGTGTGTGTGAGAGAGAGAGCGAGAGAAAGAGAGTGTAAGTGTATATACTCACCCCTTTGCAGATGGCGACAGCCTCCTTGGACATGGACTTGGGGTAGGAGACGTGATGCTCCATGATGGACTGAAACAACTCATCCTCGTCCTCACCATCGAACGGAGGCTGGGGAGGGACAAACAGAGCGTCACCGAGAGGACACCGCTGACATTCTGCACTACGTACTGTAAGACGATGTACTGAGACAAATATCACACACACACACACACAAACCTACCTGTCCAGCCAGCATCTCGTAGAGCAGAACTCCAAAGGCCCACCAGTCCACGGACTTCCCATAGGGCTGGTACGCTATGATCTGGAGGAGAGAGGAGAGAGGGATGAGATAGGAGGAGGATAGAGGACTAAGGGGGAGGAGAGAGGGATGAGATAGGAGGAGGATAGAGGACTAAGGGGGAGGAGAGAGGGATGAGATCGAGGACTTGGGTTGTGCCGTGGCGGAGATCTTTGTGGGCTATACTCAGCCTTGTCTCAGGATGGTAAGTTGGTGGTTGAAGATATCCCTCTAGTGGTGTGGGGGCTGTGCTTTGGCAAAGTGGGTGGGGTTATATCCTTCCTGCTTGGCCCTGTCCGGGGTTGTCCTTGGATGGGGCCACAGTGTCTCCTGACCCCTCCTGTCTCAGCCTCCAGTATTTATGCTGCAGTAGTTTATGTGTCGGGGGCTAGGGTCAGTTTGTTAAATCTGGAGTACTTCTCCTGTCCTATTTGGTGTCCTGTGTGAATTTAAGTGTGCTCTCTCTAATTCTCTCTTTCTCTCTTTCTTTCTCTCTCTCGGAGGACCTGAGCCCTAGGACCATGCCTCAGGACTACCTGACATGATGACTCCTTGCTGTCCCCAGTCCACCTGGCCGTGCTGCTGCTCCAGTTTCAACTGTTCTGCCTTATTATTATTCGACCATGCTGGTCCTTTATGAACATTTGAACATCTTGGCCATGTTCTGTTATAATCTCCACCCGGCACAGCCAGAAGAGGACTGGCCACCCCACATAGCCTGGTTCATCTCTAGGTTTCTTCCTAGGTTCTGGCCTTTCTAGGGAGTTTTTCCTAGCCACCGTGCTTCTACACCTGCATTGCTTGCTGTTTCGGGTTTTAGGCTGGGTTTCTGTACAGCACTTTGAGATATCAGCTGATGTACGAAGGGCTTTATAAATACATTTGATTTGATTTTGATTTGAGGACTAAGGGGGTGAGGAGAGGAGAAAGAAGAGGATAGGGAGTTGAAGAACAGAAGCGATCATTACCTCAGGAGCGATGTAGTCTGGGGTCCCACAGAACGTCTTGGTGGTGACACCGTCTAACATGTTCTCTTTGCACATCCCAAAGTCCGCGATCTTAATGTGGCCTTCTGCATCCAGCATCACGTTGTCTAGCTTCAGATCCCTAGGAGAGGCACACAGAGACAGACTATCTTAATGTGTCCTTCAGCATGACGTTGTCCAGCTTCAGATCCCTAGGAGAGGCACACAGAGACAGACTATCTTAATGTGTCCTTCAGCATCACGTTGTCCAGCTTCAGATCCCTAGGAGAGGCACACAGAGACAGACTATCTTAATGTGTCCTTCAGCATCACGTTGTCCAGCTTCAGATCCCTAGGAGAGGCACACACACACACACATTAAACCTATATACACACGTTACACACACATAAACACACACAGACATGACTGGTGTATAAAATTAATTAAAATTAATTTAAAGTATTTTTTACCACTGAGTAAGGCTCTGGTTTTTGCAGATACAAGAAGGTTACGACTGTTCAGAATGATGATATGCTACGAGGTTATGATGAATAAGTTGCCTGTTTATAGATGTGATAGGTAAAGACCTTTAGAGTTAAATTTGGGAGATGGTAACTCTTTAAAGAACCTCTCCCGTGGTGCCCCAGATCCTAATGAGTTAATTGTTACATGATTAAATCGGGTAACAATTAACCATATTTAGGTTGATTCGATAAATAACAGTCTTTAGATTCATGTTAAATTAATTTAAATCGGGTAACAATTAACCATATTTAGGTTGATTCGATAAATAACAGTCTTTAGATTCATGTTAAAAGTCAAATCACGACACCAGTGATGCGAGCCTACCAGACAAACTAAATGCCTTCTCTGCTTGCTTCGAAACAAGCAACACTGAACCATGCGTGAGAGCACCAGATGTTCCTGTGAAATGCTTAGTTACGAGCCCTTTCCCAACAACGCAGAGTTAAAAAGTAAGACAAATTTGCAAAAAAAATTACAAAGGAAATAGAGACACAATAATGAGACTATGTACAAGGAGTACAAGTACCGAGTCAATGTGCAGGGGTATGAGGTTGTTGAGGTAATATGTAACTAGGCAAGTCAGTTAAGAACAAATTCTTATTTACATTGACGGATACCCCGGCCAAACCCGGACAACCCTGGGCCAAATTGTGCGCCGCCCTATGGGACTCCCAATCACGGCCAGTTGTGATACAGCCTGGAATCAAACCAGGGTCTGTAGTGACGCCTGTAGCCCTGAGATGCAGTGGCTTAGACTGCTGCGGATCTGAGGGTCCATGACAAATCGTTTCGGTCTCCTGAGGGGGAAGAGGCGTCGTCCGTTTCCACTGACTGTGTTAGTGTGTTTGGACCACGACAGACCATTAGGGATGTGGATGCTGAGGTTCCACTACAACAGGTTGATGCTCGGCCCTCTGTTTCCCCTAGTCCACGATCAGCTCCGTTTGTCTTGCTGACAAACATCCACAAGACAGACCATTAGGGATGTGGATGCTGAGGTTCCACTACAACAGGTTGATGCTCGGCCCTCTGTTTCCCACAAGGCCGCGGGGCGGAATACCACACGTAAAACAGTCACTCACCGGTAAACGATGCCTTTGGAATGGAGGAAGAGGAGGCCGATGGAGATCTCTGCAGCATAGAAACTACACACACACACACACACACACACACACACACACACACACACACACACACACACACACACACACACACACACACACACACACACACACACACACACACACACACACACACACACACACACACACACACACACACAGAGTTAGACTAGGCACAGGAGAGTGTGTGTGTGTGTGTGTGTGTGTGTGTGTGTGTGTGTGTGTGTGTGTGTGTGTGTGTGTGTGTGTGTGTGTGTGTGTGTGTGTGTGTGTGTGTGTGTGTGTGGTGTGTGTGTGTGTGTTACTCACACAGCGTGGGGTTCCTTGAACTTGCCGACCTGCTGGATCTGATACATGAGGTCTCCTCCGTTGATATACTCCATCACAAAATATAACCTGTCCTGGAGAGAGAGAGAGAGACACTCCATCAACAACAACACCCCTTCAAGCCCCTAGAGCTGGAGGTGGAGAGAGAGAGAGAGAGACACTCCATCAACAACAACACCCCTTCAAGCAGACCCCGAGAGCTGGAGGTGGAGAGAGAGAGAGAGAGAGAGAGAGAGAGAGAGAGAGAGAGAGAGAGAGAGAGAGAGAGAGAGAGAGACACTCCATCAACAACAACACCCCTTCAAGCCCCGAGAGCTGGAGGTGGAGAGAGAGAGAGAGACACTCCATCAACAACAACACCCCTTCAAGCAGACCCCAAGAGCTGGAGGTGGAGAGAGAGAGAGAGAGAGAGAGACACTCCATCAACAACAACACCCCTTCAAGCCCCGAGAGCTGGAGGTGGAGAGAGAGAGAGAGACTCCATCAACAACAACACCCCTTCAAGCCCCTAGAGCTGGAGGTGGAGAGAGAGAGAGAGAGAGAGAGAGAGAGAGAGAGAGAGAGAGAGAGAGAGAGAGAGACACTCCATCAACAACAACACCCCTTCAAGCCCCGAGAGCTGGAGGTGGAGAGAGAGAGAGAGAAACTCCATCAACAACAACACCCCTTCAAGCAGATCCCAAGAGCTGGAGGTGGAGAGAGATATCTGCACTCTGGACTGTGGTGAGACAACCTCAACAGGAGAAAGAGCGGGAGAATTACAGAGCACTAGATGAGAGGATGAGACTGCTGGAGGAGAGGATCAGACTGCTGGAGGAGAGGATCAGACTGCTAGAGGTGAGGATCAGACTGCTGGAGGAGAGGATCAGACTGCTGGAGGAGAGGATCAGACTGCTGGAGGAGAGGATCAGACTGCTGGAGGAGAGGATCAGACTGCTGGAGGAGAGGGTGAGAACGATCCATTAGAGAGCTGGCCACCCCCGCAGAGAGGTCAGTAGAACAACCCATTAGAGAGCTGGCCACCCCCGCAGAGAGGTCAGTAGAACAACCCATTAGAGAGCTGGCCACACCCGCAGAGAGGCCAGTAGACTAACCCATTAGAGAGCTGGCCACCCCCGCAGAGAGGCCAGTAGAACAACCCATTAGAGAGCTGGCCACCCCCGCAGAGAGGCCAGTAAAACAACCCATTAGAGAGCTGGCCACCCCCGCAGAGAGGCCAGTAGAACAACCCATTAGAGAGCTGGCCACCCCCGCAGAGAGATCAGAAGAACAACCCATTAGAGAGCTGGCCACCCCCGCAGAGAGGTCAGTAGAACAACCCATTAGAGAGCTGGCCACCCCCGCAGAGAGGCCAGTAGAACAACCCATTAGAGAGCTGGCCACCCCCGCAGAGAGGCCAGTAGCACAACCCATTAAAGAGCTGGCCACCCCCACAGAGAGGCCAGTAGAACAACCCATTAGAGAGCTGGCCACCCCCGCAGAGAGGCCAGTAGAACAACCCATTAGAGAGCTGGCCACCCCCGCAGAGAGGCCAGTAGACCAACCCATTAGAGAGCTGGCCACCCCCGCAGAGAGGCCAGTAGAACAACCAATTAGAGAGCTGGCCACCCCCGCAGAGGCCTGTAGAACAACCCATTAGAGAGCTGGCCACCCCCGCAGAGAGGCCAGTAGAACAACCCATTAGAGAGCTGGCCACCCCCGCAGAGAGGTCAGTAGAACAACCCATTAGAGAGCTGGCCACCCCCGCAGAGAGGCCAGTAGAACAACCCATTAGAGAACTGGCCACCCCGGCAGAGAGGCCAATAGAACAACCCATTAGAGAGCTGGCCACCCCCGCAGAGAGGCCAGTAGAACAACCCATTAGAGAGCTGGCCACCCCCGCAGAGAGGCCAGTAGAACAACCCATTAGAGAGCTGGCCACCCCCGCAGAGAGGCCAGTAGAACAACCCATTAGAGAGCTGGCCACCCCAGACCCTGACTAGAGCTGGCCACCCCAGCAGACAGATACAGAAGAACAAACCCAAGGGACCTGGCCACCCCCCTAGAGGCCTGACAACACCCCCAGACCCTGGCCACCCCCGCAGAGAGGCCACAGAACACCCCCACACCCATTAGCAGCTGGCCACCCCGCAGGACAACATACCCATGAAGAACCCCAAACCCCCCTGAAGAGGACCCCACCCCTCCTAGCACCCCGCCAGCCCCCAGAGGCCCCCTGACAACACCCCCACACCCTCCTAGCACCCTGTAGAACAGCCCCCTGACAACACCCCCACACCCTCCTAGCAGGCCCCGTCAGCCCCCCTGACAACACCCCCACACCCTCCTAGCACCCCGTCAGCCCCCTGACAACACCCCCACCCACTGAGGGCCACACAAGCAACAGATTGTACTCACATAGGCTGCCCCCCAGACCCTGACTATAGCCTTCCTGACACCCCAGGACAGATCACATGAAGAACCCCAAACCCAGGCCGTGAGGGACCCCACCCCCACTCCTAGCAACCCCCAGATCCCAGCCCCCACCCCTGACAACACCCCAAAAACCACTCCTAGCAACCCCTTCACCCCCCTGACAACACCCCCACACCCTCCTAGCACCCCCGTCAGCCCCCCTGACAACGCCCCTAAATAGCAGAAAGAAATCCCATCACCCACTGAGGACACACACAAGCAACAGATTGTACTCACATAGGCCGCCCCCTCAGATCAGACCTAAGACTCTCCTGCCCACCCCATGCCCCCCCCCCACGGCCGCAAAGAGGGCCTCAACATGAAAGTCAAACACACGCCCAGGCCGTGAGCAGGCAAACAGACCCAACCCCCACTCTTACACTAAGCCCAAGCCAATGGCATGTACCAGATGCCCAGAAGGCTGTTCACACTTACTGGCCTGAGGCCGAACCACACGACCAACAACATTGGACACTTTATGGAACACAAAGCCTTCACTATATCATCCTGGAATATCCAAGGCCTGAGGTCATCTGCCTTTTCCCTAAATAGCAGAAAGAACTCAGAAATACAGACATTGTCATCCTACAAGAAATGGACCCACAAGAGACTCAGTGGGTAACTTGGTATAGAGCAGACCTAACTCACTCTATTAGACAGGGAAGAGACCTAACCCACTCTATTAGACAGGGAAGAGACCTAACCCACTCTATTAGACAGGGAAGAGACCTAACCCACTCTATTAGACAGGGAAGAGACCTAACCCACTCTATTAGACAGGGAAGAGACCTAACCCACTCTATTAGACAGGGAAGAGACCTAACCCACTATTAGACATTGAAGAGACCTAACCCACTCTATTAGACACCTACACTGGATTCTAGAACCCACTGGATTCCAGAACCCACTGGATTCCAGAACAAACTGGATTCCAGAACCCACTGGATTCTCCAATTACATTGAATGAACTACAGGACAAAATAAAAACCCTTCAACCCAAACAGGACCATGGTGTTGATGGTATCCTAAACTAAACTAAAATATATAGACCACAAATTCCAATTGGCTATTCTTAAACATCCTTCCCAGCTCTGGCATCTTCCCTAATATTTGGAAACAAAAGGTCTGATCGACCCTTATCGACAAAAGTGGACACAAATTCGACCCCAATAATTACAGTTGAATATGCGCCAATAGCTGAAAAATCCTCTGCAGTATCATCAACATGAAAACATTGTCCATCGCAAATGTCAAATTGGCTTCTTATCAAAATACCGTACGACAGACCACGTTTTCACTCTGCACACCCTTATTGACAAACAAACAAAACAAAAGCAAAGTCTCCTCATGCTTTATTGATTTAAATAAGCTTTTGACTCAATTTGAAAGTCTGCTGTACAAATTGATGGAAGCGGTGTTGGGGGGGAAAGTATATGACGCTATAAAATCAATGTACACAAACAACCAATTGGCAAAAACACACACATTTCTTCACACAGGGCCGTGGGGTGAGACAGGGATGCAGCTTAAGCCCCACCCTCGTCAACATATATATCAACCAATTGGCGCGGGCACTAGAACAGTCTGCAGCACCCGGCCTCACCCTACTAGAATCTGAAGTCAAATGTCTGCTGTTTGCTGATGATCTGGTGCTTCTGTCACCAACCAAGGAGGGCCTACAGCAGCACCTAGATGTTCTGCACAGGTTCTGACAGACCTGGGCCCTGACAGTAAATCTCAGTAAGACCAAAATAATGGTGTTCCAAAAAAGGTCCAGTCACCAGGACCACAAATACAAATTCCATCTAGACACTGTTGCCCTAAAGCACACAAAAAACTATACATACCTTGGCCTAAACATCAGCGCCACAGGTAACTTCCACAAAGCTGTGAACGATCTGAGAGACAAGGCAAGAAGGGCATTCTATGCCATCAAAAGAAACATAAATTTCAACATACCAATTAGGATTTGGCTAAAAATACTTGAATCAGTTATCGAACCCATTGCCCTGTATGGTTGTGAGGTCTGAGGTCCACTAACCAACCAATAATTCACGAAATGGGACAAACACTCAATTGAGACTCTGCATACAGAATTCTGCAAAAATATACTTTGTGTACAACGCAAAACCCAAAACAATGCAGGCAGAGCAGAATTAGGACCTGCTAATGATCAACATCCAGACAAAAAGCTGTTCAATTCTACAACCACCACAGAGCCCTCACCTAAAGAGAGATTAACCTGGAGAAGAGTCCCCTCAGCCAACTGGTTCTGGGTCTCTGTTCACAAAACACAAAGAGACCCCACAGAGCCCTCACCTAATTAACCTGGAGAAGAGTCCCCTCAGCCAACTGGTTCTGGGTCTCTGTTCACAAAACACAAACAGACCCCACAGAGCCCTCACCTAATTAACCTGGAGAAGAGTCCCCTCAGCCAACTGGTTCTGGGTCTCTGTTCACAAACACAAACAGACCCCACAGAGCCCTCACCTAATTAACCTGGAGAAACACGAGTCCCCTCAGCCAAATGGTTCTGGGTCTCTGTTCAAAACACAAACAGACCCCACAGAGCCCCAGGACAGAAACACGATTAGCCTCAACTGAAATCATGAGAAAGCAAAAATATAACTATTTGACACTGGAAAGAATCAACTAAAAACATGACTGCAAACTGGCAGAATACCTGACCACTGTGACTGACCCTAAACAGAGAGAACACAGTGGCAGAATACCTGACCACTGTGACTGACCCTAAACAGAGAGACACAGTGGCAGAATACCTGACCACTGTGACTGACCCTAAACAGAGAGTGGCAGAATACCTGACCACTGTGACTGACCTAAACAGAGAGTACACAGTGGCAGAATACCTGACCACTGTGACTGACCCTAAACAGAGAGTACACAGTGGCAGAATACCTGACCACTGTGACTGACCCAACATGAAGAACATCCTTGACTATGTACAGACTCAGTGAGCACAGCCTTGCTATTGAGAAAGGCCACCATAGAAAGACCTGGCTCTCAAGAGGAGAGAGGGAGGGAGAAAGAGAGACTGTTCAGTATTCCCAGAATTCCACCTCAGAAAACACTGATAAAGCAGACCACCTGCTCTTGAGAATGGTGTTTCTCTCTGTGTGTGTTTACTGGAAGCAGGAGTGGAGCTGGTCAGGACATGTGTTTGTGTGTGTGTTTGCCTCTGTGTGTGTGTGTGTTTGCCTCTGTATGTGTTTGCCTCTGTGTGTGTGTGTGTGTGTGTGTGTTTGCCTCTGTGTGTGTGTGTGTGTGTGTGTTTTTGCCTCTGTGTGTGTGTGTGTGTGTGTGTGCGTGTGTGTGTGTTTGCCTCTGTGTGTGTGTGGTTACCATGGTCTGGAAGCAGGACATGTGTGTGTGTGTGTGTGTGTGTGTGTTTGCCTCTGTGTGTGTGTGTTTACCATGGTCTGGAAGCAGGAGTGGAGCTGTGTGAGGAAGGGAGGTTTCCCGGACAGGGCCAGGACCCTCTTCTCCACCATGGTGCACTCCACATCATCATCCTGAATCACCACGTCCTTCTTCAGGATCTTTACGGCGTACAGCTCGTCTGCTCCTTTACGCTCTGCTAACATCACCTAGAGAGAGAGAGGAGGGAGACATCTTTACAGGGTACAGATCCTCTCTGTCCTTATGTTCTGCTAACATCACCTAGAGACGAGAGAGGAGGGAGACATCTTTACAGGGTACAGATCCTCCCTGTCCCCCACATACAGTCTAACATCACCTAGAGACGAGAGGATCTTTAACAGAGTAATACCCCCTCCCCTCCCGTCCCCACATACAGTCTAACATCACCTAGAGACGAGAGGATCTTTAACAGAGTAACACCCCCTCCCCGTCCCCCACATACAGTCTAACATCACCTAGAGACGAGGGGATCTTTAACAGAGTAACACCCCCTCCCCGTCCCCATCCCCCACATACAGTCTAACATCACCTAGAGACGAGGGGATCTTTAACAGAGTAACACCCCTCCCCATCCCCCACATACAGTCTAACATCACCCGAGGGATCTTTAACAGAGTCCCCATCCCCCACATACAGTCTAACATCACCTAGAGACAAGAGGATCTTTAACAGAGTAACACCCCTCCCCTCCCCGTCCCCCACATACAGTCTAACATCACCTAGAGACGAGGGGATCTTTAACAGAGTAACACCCCTCCCCCTCCCCGTCCCCACATACAGTCTAACATCACCTAGAGACGAGGGGATCTTTAACAGAGTAACACCCCCTCCCCTCCCTGTCCCCCCCCATACAGTCCCCCCACCATACAGTCCCCCCACACATACAGCCCCCCAATACAGTACCCCCCCCATACAGTCCCCCCACACATACAGTCCCCCCCATACAGTCCCCCCACACATACAGCCCCCCAATACAGTACCCCCCATACAGTCCCCCCACACAGTACAGTCCCCCCACACATACAGTCTCCCCCCCCATACAGTCCCCCCCATACAGTCCCCCCACACATACAGTCTCTCCCCCCCAGTCTCCCCCCATACAGTCTCTCCTCCACCTACCTTCCTCCACCTAGCTGCCCTTGCCCAACACCATAATGAAGTTGAAGTCTGTCAGTTTGACGCGGTCCTGGTTACCGTTGCTATCGTACTTAGAGGTGGAGTTAGAGGAGGAGCCGTCTGTGTTCTTACCGGGACCAATCTTAGCCCTCTGACGGGGAGAGACAACATTATGATCAGAGTTACAGTTTCTTAGGTCAACATTTAGAGTTTGATAAACTGCCATAAAAAAAACTTAATGAAATGTTCTTCAATCTAGAAGAATGGCAGTCAGGACTGAAGAATATAAATATCTGCTTTTCTCTCTCAAAACATTAAGCTCACGTCATTCATCACGGTCAGAGGACTGTTACATAGAGGTTGGAACAGGGGACTGTTACATAGAGGTTGGAACAGGGGACTGTTACATAGAGGTTGGAACAGGGGACTGTTACATAGAGGTTGGAACAGGGGACTGTTACATAGAGGTTGGAACAGGGGACTGTTACATAGAGGTTGGAACAGGGGACTGTTACATAGAGGTTGGAACAGGGGACTGTTACATAGAGGTTGGAACAGGGGACTGTTACATAGAGGTTGGAACAGGGGACTGTTACATAGAGGTTGGAACAGGGGACTGTTACATAGAGGTTGGAACAGGGGACTGTTACATAGAGGTTGGAACAGGGGACTGTTACATAGAGGTTGGAACAGGGGACTGTTACATAGAGGTTGGAACAGGGGACTGTTACATAGAGGTTGGAACAGGGGACTGTTACATAGAGGTTGGAACAGGGGACTGTTACATAGAGGTTGGAACAGGGGACTGTTACATAGAGGTTGGAACAGGGGACTGTTACATAGAGGTTGGAACAGGGGACTGTTACATAGAGGTTGGAACAGGGGACTGTTACATAGAGGTTGGAACAGGGGACTGTTACATAGAGGTTGGGACAGGGGACTGTTACATAGAGGTTGGAACAGGGGACTGTTACATAGAGGTTGGAACAGGGGACTGTTACATAGAGGTTGGGACTGTTACATAGAGGTTGGGACTGTTACATAGAGGTTGGAACAGGGGACTGTTACATAGAGGTTGGAACAGGGGACTGTTACATAGAGGTTGGAACAGGGGACTGTTACATAGAGGTTGGAACAGGGGACTGTTACATAGAGGTTGGAACAGGGGACTGTTACATAGAGGTTGGAACAGGGGACTGTTACATAGAGGTTGGAACAGGGGACTGTTACATAGAGGTTGGAACAGGGGACTGTTACATAGAGGTTGGAACAGGGGACTGTTACATAGAGGTTGGAACAGGGGACTGTTACATAGAGGTTGGAACAGGGGACTGTTACATAGAGGTTGGAACAGGGGACTGTTACATTAGCGCGAGGGGCTGAGTGGGTAAAAAATGATGTGTTTGGACTGCAGACTAGGATTTAATACCAGCATCCCTCCCTCTGGACTGCAGACTAGGATTTAATACCAGCATCCCTCCCTCTGGACTGCAGACTAGGATTTAATACCAGCATCCCTCCCTCTGGACTGCAGACTAGGATTTAATACCAGCATCCCTCCCTCTGGACTGCAGACTAGGCATCCCTCCCTCTGGACTGCAGCCTACCAGCATCCCTCCCTCTGGACTGCAGACTAGGATTTAATACCAGCATCCCTCCCTCTGGACTGCAGACTAGGATTTAATACCAGCATCCCTCCCTCTGGACTGCAGACTAGGATTTAATACCAGCATCCCTCCCTCTGGACTGCAGACTAGGATTTAATACCAGCATCCCTCCCTCTGGTTGACACGCCCACTTCCCGCCAGTGATGTCATCGGTTTCTCTCACCTCAAACTTTTGTCGTAGTTCCTCGTTGCCGTCTTCTCCGTCTGGTTGGACAGGAACATTAAAGTATTCTCCCTCCTCCTGGGACAACAATTTAAACCTGTAGAATATACAGATTACCACTACAGATTACCACTACAGATTAACACTACAGATGAACACTACAGATGAACACTACAGATTAACACTACAGATTAACACTACAGATTAACACTACAGATTAACACTACAGATTACCACTACAGATTACCACTACAGATTAACACTACAGATTACCACTACAGATTAACACTACAGATTACCACTACAGATTAACACTACAGATTAACACTACAGATTACCACTACAGATTAACACTACAGATTACCACTACAGATTAACACTACAGATGAACACTACAGATGAACACTACAGATGAACACTACAGATGAACACTACAGATGAACACTACAGATTACCACTACAGATTACCACTACAGATTACCACTACAGATTACCACTACAGATTAACACTACAGATTACCACTACAGATTACCACTACAGATTAACACTAACACTACAGATTAACACTACAGATTACCACTACAGATTACCACTAACACTACAGATTAACACTACAGATTACCACTACAGATGAACACTACAGATTACCACTACAGATTACCACTACAGATTAACACTAACACTACAGATTAACACTACAGATTACCACTACAGATTACCACTAACACTACAGATTAACACTACAGATTACCACTACAGATTAACACTACAGATTAACACTACAGATTAACACTACAGATTACCACTACAGATTACCACTACAGATTAACACTAACACTACAGATTAACACTACAGATTACCACTACAGATTACCACTAACACTACAGATTAACACTACAGATTACCACTACAGATGAACACTACAGATTACCACTACGGATTACCACTACAGATTAACACTAACACTACAGATGAACACTACAGATTACCACTAACACTACAGATTAACACTACAGATTAACACTACAGATTAACACTACAGATTACCACTACAGATTACCACTAACACTACAGATGAACACTACAGATGAACACTACAGATTAACACTAACACTACAGATGAACACTACAGATGAACACTACAGATTAACACTAACACTACAGATGAACACTACAGATGAACACTACAGATTAACACTAACACTACAGATGAACACTACAGATGAACATTAGGGTTGCCAAATGTCCCTGTTTTATATCAGCCCTAACGCCAGGGTTGCCAAATGTCCCTGTTTTATATCAGCCCTGTCCCTGTTTTACGCCAGGGTTGCCAAATGTCCCTGTTTTATATCAGCCCTGACGCCAGGGTTGCCAAATGTCCCTGTTTTATATCAGCCCTGACGCCAGGGTTGCCAAATGTCCCTGTTTTATATCAGCCCTGACGCCAGGGTTGCCAAATGTCCCTGTTTTATATCAGCCCTGACGCCAGGGTTGCCAAATGTCCCTGTTTTATATCAGCCCTGACGCCAGGGTTGCCAAATGTCCCTGTTTTATATCAGCCCTGACGCCAGGGTTGCCAAATGTCCCTGTTTTATATCAGCCCTGACGCCAGGGTTGCCAAATGTCCCTGTTTTATATCAGCCCTGACGCCAGGGTTGCCAAATGTCCCTGTTTTATATCAGCCAAATGTCCCTGTTTTATATCAGCCCTGAGGGGTTGCCAAATGTCCCTGTTTTATATCAGCCCTGACGCCAGGGTTGCCAAATGTCCCTGTTTTATATCAGCCCTGACGCCAGGGTTGCCAAATGTCCCTGTTTTATATCAGCCCTGACGCCAGGGTTGCCAAATGTCCCTGTTTTATATCAGCCCTGAAATGTCGCCAGGGGTTGCCAAATGTCCCTGTTTTATATCAGCCCTGACGCCAGGGTTGCCAAATGTCCCTGTTTTATATCAGCCCTGACGCCAGGGTTGCCAAATGTCCCTGTTTTATATCAGCCCTGACGCCAGGGTTGCCAAATGTCCCTGTTTTATATCAGCCCTGACGCCAGGGTTGCCAAATGTCCCTGTTTTATATCAGCCCTGACGCCAGGGTTGCCAAATGTCCCTGTTTTATATCAGCCCTGACGCCATATCAGCCCTGACGCCAGGGTTGCCAAATGTCCCTGTTTTATATCAGCCCTGACGCCAGGGTTGCCAAATGTCCCTGTTTTATATCAGCCCTGACGCCAGGGTTGCCAAATGTCCCTGTTTTATATCAGCCCTGACGCCAGGGTTGCCAAATGTCCCCTGTTTTATATCAGCCCTGACGCCAGGGTTGCCAAATGTCCCTGTTTTATATCAGCCCTGACGCCAGGGTTGCCAAATGTCCCTGTTTTATATCAGCCCTGACGCCAGGGTTGCCAAATGTCCCTGTTTTATATCAGCCTGACGCCAGGGTTGCCAAATGTCCCTGTTTTATATCAGCCCTGACGCCAGGGTTGCCAAATGTCCCTGTTTTATATCAGCCCTGACGCCAGGGTTGCCAAATGTCCCTGTTTTATATCAGCCCTGACGCCAGGGTTGCCAAATGTCCCTGTTTTATATCAGCCCTGATGCCAGGGTTGCCAAATGTCCCTGTTTTATATCAGCCCTGATGCCAGGGTTGCCAAATGTCCCTGTTTTATATCAGCCCTGACGCCAGGGTTGCCAAATGTCCCTGTTTTATATCAGCCCTGACGCCAGGGTTGCCAAATGTCCCTGTTTTATATCA
>NW_025747405.1:0-58126 GCF_021184085.1 Oncorhynchus gorbuscha | reverse complement strand
TTGTCCAACGTTGTGAGCGCACCTGGAGGAGGGTGAGGTCTGCACTTTGCCGTTACAGGGCACAGACGGTGAGAGCCGCCAATAAACGCAGGATTAAGAGTCCAAGGTATTGTTGCGGCCAGAGAGTGTGGCTTTCCACTCGCAACCTTCCTCTTACGACAGCTTCTCGTAAGTTGACTCCATGGTTCATTGGTCCGTTCCGTGTCTCCCAGGTCGTCAATCCTGTCGCTGTGCGACTACTTCTTCCGCGACATCTTCGTCGCGTCCATCCTGTCTTCCATGTCTCCTGTGTTAAGCCCCTTTCTTCGCACCCCCGTTCGTCTTCCCTCTCCCCCTCCCGTCCTTGTGAGCGCACCTATTTACAAGGTACATAAGATCATGGACATGCGTTCTCGAGGACGGGGTCACCAATACCTAGTGGATTGGGAGGGTTGTTGATCCTGAGGAGAGGAGTTGGGTTCCGTCTCGGGAGCGTGCTGAACCGTTCACTCATCGATGATTTCACCTCCGTTGCCGCCAGGATTCCTCCTCGAGTGCCAGGGAGCTCGGTGAAGTGAGTACTGTCATGTTTATCATTTATTATCATGTCTTGTCCCTGTGCTCCCCAGCTGCTATTGTTCCCTCTGCTGGTCTTATTTGGTTCTTTCCCTCCTTCTATCCCCTCTCTCTCCCCCTCCCTCCTCTCCACTCTCTCTCGCTCTCTCTTCTCTCTATCGTTCCGTTCCTGCTCCCAGCTGTTCCTATTCCCCTAATCATCATTTAGTCTTCCCACACCTGTTCCCGATCCCTTTCCCCCTCTGATTAGAGTCCCTATTTATTCCTTGTGATCCGTTCCTGTCCGTCGGTTCCTTGTTTTGTATTCACCATGCTGTGATTGTGTGTTTCGCCCACTGTCCTGTCGTGTTTTTTGCCTTCCATCAGATGCCGTGTGAGCAGGTGGCTCTATCAACTCTGGCTGCGCCTACCAGAAGCGACCTGCAGTCTGTGGCCGCTTCTCTAGTTATTCCCCTCTACAGACTAGAGGATTTTGTTATTCCCTGTTTGGATTTAAATAAACTCTGTTTCTGTTAAGTCGCTTTAGGGTCCTCTTTCACCTGCATGACAATTCTTGGGTAGCGGAATGACTTTAGCTTCCCTCCAGGCCCGAGGGCACACACTGAGGGCAAATATTGAGGATTTGGCAAATAGGAGTGGCAGTATCGTCCCCTATTGTTCTCAGCAATTTTCCATCTCGATTGTCAGATCCTGGTGGCTTGTCATTGTTAATAGAAAACAATAATTGTTTCACCTCTTCCACACTGACTTTACAGAATTCAAAAGTAATTCCTGTCCTTCATAATTTGGTCACATATACTTTTTAAATTCCTCATCAATCCAAGGGGATTTAACAGTTTTTTTTCAGTCATTTTCTTAATGGGCCCGTGCTTATTAGTAACTGGAATAAGCAATTTCATAAATGTTTTAAGTGCAGCGTCTGGTTGCTCCTCATTACACACCACAGGCCAGCAAATATTCTTTACATCATCAACATATGAATCACTACAAACATCCTGTATGACATCTTATGCACTATATTACACCCAGCCTTTGGAACTTTGGTTCAGCATTAGTTGTGATTAATACATCTTGATGATTTCATTCCCGTGCTGTTTGTAACTACCCTTGTATTTTGACTGACAACCGGAACCAGGTTGCAGGCATTGTTTACTGTCATGGCTGATGAAAGGAGAGGACCAAGGTGCAGTGTGGTGAGCGTACATACTTCTTTATTATAAGATGTCGCCAAAAAAAAAACAAACATCAAACAAACGCATAGAAGCCAACGTAGTGCTCACAGTATGGTTCTCAATCAGAGACAATGATAGACAGCTGGCCAAACCCGGCCAAACACACAGAAATACAAATCATAGAAAAAGGGACATAGAATGCCCACCCAAATCACACCCTGACCAAACCAAAATAGAGACATATAAAGCTCTCTACGGTCCAGGGATGTTTGGATTTTTCTTGAGTGGGTAGCTTGATGAGAGCCAGTCAATATTTAATATTTAAATTACCCAGAAAATATACTTCTCTGTTGATATCACATACATTATCAAGCATTTCACACATATTATCCAGAGACTGACTGTTAGCACTTGGTGGTCTATAGCAGCTTCCCACAATAATGGGCTTTAGGTGAGGCAGATGAATGTAGCATTATTACTAAAATCAGTATTTAACATTAGATTTACATGAATGTGGTTCTTTATATAGACCGCAACACCAGCCCCGTTGGCATTTGAGTATTTTCGGTAAATGTTATAACGTTCGGTAAACGTTATAATGTGTATTCCTACCACTGTATCATCAAAGGTAGTCAGAATATGAACGTAATCTGTTACAAGCAAGTTATTGACTTCATGGACCTTGTTTCTCACGCTGCAAATGTTAATATGGGTTATTTTTTAGCACTTTTCTGGGTTGCTTGATTGTTTTTAATGCTTTACCGGGAGCCTATCAGAGTAGACTTGATAGTGTAGGGTGAGCTGCACAAAGTGGTCTTCCTACTAAGGCACACGGCCTCAGTGCTAATAGTGTAACTCTGGTTCATAGGTTCATGATTACTGCATCTAATAGCTAATTAACAAAGGTATTCAGGGTAATTAGGGGGACATACATTAAGTTACTTAGATTGTGTCCCTAGGATAACTTACATTTGATGCAGCATTATGATGACTCATTGTCACAATGGTAGGGATTAACTGAGTTGGTCTTGGGTCATTGATAAGTCATTGTTTCAATGCAGCCTTGAAATGCGAGGACAGAGTCCAGGAGATGATTTGGATGGACTCCTGTTGAGCATCTTCTGTTTCAGAAGGTGTCAACGTTATCTATAAAAGTGACTCCAGCAGAGCAACGATAATAATTTTGCCAGATGTGTAATGCCAGCAGCCTGCGGAATCTATCACACCCGTGGCCCAACGATTGGACGTTTTTGGAGTCTTTTAATGCTAAAATCAGTTTTTTAAAATACATTTTCAGATGTTCTGAGCTAGCCCTCCTGATGTCATTTGACCCCACATAGACTATGACAGTGTCAGCTCCCGGCATCTGTCGTAAAACAGTCGGAAGCAGCCTTGTGATGTCCTCTACTCGTGCTTCTGGCCATACATGTCTCAAGTTAAGGAAAGCCTGCAATTGGTATATTGTCTACAGTAATGTCCACCAGAGTTGTTGCCAGAGAATCTAATGTGCATTTCTCTACCATAATTTTTTAGAATTTGTCAGTACGTCCAACAGGCCTCACAACCACAGATCACGTGTTACCATGCCAGCCCAGGACGAAACTGCCAGAAACTGTTTCAGGGAAGCTCATCTGCGTGCTCGTTGTCCTCAAAAGGGTTTGACCTGACTGCAGTTTGGCATTGTAACCGGCTTCAGTGGGCATATGCTCAACTTAGATGGCCACTGGCACGTTGTAGCGGTGTGCTCTCCCAAATGAATCCCGGTTGAACTGTTCTGAGCAGATGGCAAACAGCGTGTATGTCGTCGTGTGGGCGAGCGGTTTGCTGATGTTAACGTTGTTCAGAGTTCCCCATGGTGGCAGTGGGGTTATGGTATGGGCAGAAATAAGTTACAGACAGAAAACACAATTGCATTTTATCGCTCAGTAATTTGAATGCATAGAGAGATCGTGACGAGACCCTGAAGAGGAGTGGAAAACATTCCACAGTAAACAGCCTGATCAACTCTTTGCAAAGGAGATGTGTCACGCTGCATGCGGCAAATGGTGGTCACACCAGATACTGACTGGTTTTCTGATCTATGCCCCTACAATTTTTAAAGGTTTCTGTGACTCACAGATTCATATCGTTATTCCCAATCACGTTAAATCCATAGATTACAGCCTAATTTATTTATTTCAATTGACTGATTTCCTTATATGAACTATAACTCAGTAAAATCTTTGTTTGTTGTATGTTGCGTTATTATTTTTGTTCAGTGTATTTATAATGAAGGGAAATGTTACCAAAACATAACATTGTCTAACAAATGTGAGTAATTGCCTAATTGAGGGTTTGGCTGTCCAGGTAAAGACTGAATAAAGTTATAAGATCCACAACTTGCTTGTAGTTCATGTTTGGGTTGATGACAAAACTAAAGCTTGTTTATTGGATTCATTAAAAGCTGTAGTTTTGGTCCTCATCCTTGTCTCTTTGAGTGTTTGTGTCCTAACTTCATTCCGGATCATGGTCCACAGCAAGGCCCAATCCTGAATGGTGGATCACATTAATGAATGACGATGTTAGGAAAAGGTGTGTTTTATCTGCCATGCAGATCATTATCAGTTTTACAAATTCCTGTCCTTCATGTACAATAAACCATGAATATCTGTATCACAATAATATTACAAGGCCATTACCTGAACGGACACAAAGGTCACTGCAATGTGGCTTACAGTAAATGGGGAACTTCCTTGTCACCTGGCTGGCAGCTCTAAAAGATAGTACCTCAGCCAATTCTAGAGCATCATACTGTGAGTGTACTAGAAGCACTTTCTAAATCTGGAACAGAACAAAGTATTCCAACAACGATGGAAACTGCAGTAGCCATCTCTCTCACTCTGTTCATACTCTCAGGTAAAGCATATATCTTTTGTCTCTTTAAACCGCTTGTTACCTAGGCCATACTTTACAGCTATTTGAGTTGTAAATTTACATTGTAGTTACAATGTAATTGCACATAGCCCTAACTGCACAATAACTACACTCGTTGCTAATTTCACACAGCTACAGTTTATTTTAATTTAAATTGAATTATTGTACTCTGATTACCAAAGTAGGGGAGAGAACTCTCTGTCAGAGATCATGTCTTATTCAGTTTATTGATTCATGTATTTGTCAGATACCACGTGAAATTAGTAAAATGTTGATTCCACATCCTATTCTCCTGTGTTTGAACTACAAATGTTGGCTACACTCCTTTTTGTGCAAGACAGTCTGTCTGTGTTGTGTGTACGTATAGCTAGCTATGTCTGACTATTAGTGCTGTGTGATTGTTAATTGCTTTGCTTTGGCAATGTTAACACATGTTTCCCATGCCAATAAAGCCCTTGAATTGAATTGAATTGTTACTGGGCCTGTTCTCTGAGTCAGTCATTTAGAATCGGTCCTGAATAATGGAACGTTTTAGTGTGCAGTGTGTACCACCATGTACAGTATGTTGTCTGAGCCCAGGCTCTCTGCCGTCCTGTATTCCCTCCAGGTATCTGTGCTGGTCAGGGTCTGTTTCCACAAGGTTCTGTGAATGGAGCAGAAGGAGGGACAGCGATGTTCATCACAAATCTAATCCCACCAGCCCAGCCGTTCATAACAATATCCTGGAGTGTTGGTGGAGCCAACATTATAACCTCTACCGGTGATGACTCTATAGGGCCTGGATACGGAGACAGGATCACTCTGAACAAAACTACTGGATCTCTGGAGCTCAGGAATCTGACCCTGGCTGACAGTGGAGGATACAGAGTGGCTATAACAACAGCTACAGCAGAAACAATCAATGGATCAACTGAACTGGTTGTGTATGGTAAGTCCAAGTGCCGTGACAAAGAGAGTTAAAGCTCAAATCCTTAAATGAAAAAATAACAAAGTGGTTGTCCCACTTCAGTTTTGGTAAAAAGCTTAGATATGGGCCTGGTGAAATGAAACAATTCTCCAATTTATAGACAGAGCTATGGATATCAACATGATAGTTTTAACCATCTTTTGAGGCTATACAGTGTTTGTTTACATTTATATTATTTACAAACATTGGATATGACTGTTGAACTAAGATTAGGAGGCACATACGTCAATTCAACATCTATTCCACTTAAATTCAACGTAATTTCAGGTGTAAACAACATTAATTCAACCAGCGTGTGCCCAGTGGGAAGTCACATTCAATAGTCAATGGGTATATGTCATCAATTTAGAAGTGGTAAAATATATGTGGCAATAAGGATTAAGAGTTTAGTTACAATGAGGAAAGTTTGAAATGGATATCACTTGACCTTATCCTCATCATCATCATCAAAACCATACAAATCATCATCATCTTGATGTCTTCGATATTCCTCAGTCTTTGGCTATGTTCTCTTGTTTTACAGAGATATATCTGATGCCAACATCACAGGACCATCAAACCATCTGTTTGCAGATTGGAGCTCCGCCAACTTAACCTGTGAGGCTGCTGGTAACATCACTACTATACAATGGACGAAGGAAGGTCAGCCTCTGTCTGCTGGTGGCAATATATTATTCTCAGAGGAAAACAGGAAAGTATCCATCAGTCCTGTGAAGAGACAGGACAGCGGAGAATATGTGTAAACTCACCAACCCTGCCACCTCTGCTACTGCCTCCTATAACGTGATAGTGAACTGTGAGTAAAGGTCTATAACTAATCTAATAATCTATGAGTCGGATTCTCAGACACAGATTAAGCCTAGTCCTGAACACCTAACAAGCATGCTTCCAAGTATTTTAAATCCAGGACTAGGCTTAAAGCTGCAATATTTTAATTATTGGGCGACTCGACCAAATTCACATAGAAGTGTGAGTTATAGATCTGTCATTCATTGAAAGCAAGTCTAAAAAGCAATAGATCTGTTCTATGTGCGCTATTTCTATGTTTCCACATCTTACATTTAATTTTACTTTCGGCTTTGTACACCAGCTTAAAACAGCTGAAAATACAATATTCTGGGTTATGGAAAATATGTATAAAAGTAATTTAGATGGTTCTATAATTCTCGTCACAATACTTGCTTGTTTTGTCACATAAACTGAAATTAGGCAAACTTCTTGAATTTTAGCAACCAGGAAATGGTGGACCGATTTCTGCATAGTGCATCTTTAATCTGTGTCTGGGAAAACTGCCCTATGAGATATTACACTCATAATGCCCAATTCTTAGAGCCCACTTTACTTCTGTTCAGGTCATGTGGTCAGGAAAAATTATTGGCCCTCATCATACAGCTGCAGGATCTTAATTTGATTACCCTGTTGCATGATAACTTTCCTGCATTTCCTGCACTTTCACGTATTGAGGTTTTAAAAGACTTCTGAAGTTTGTCATTTTCATTTTGAAATTATGTAGCAAACCCTACAAAGATGTCCATTAATTATAAAACAATAACAAATTCATAATTTTTCTGCTGTAGCATACTGGCTCAAATTAAGATACGACATCTGTGCATGTTGTATTTACTACTACAGTCTGAGGGTCTTCTGCTCTTGGGCTTACAGATGGACCAGATTCCATGACCATCCTGGGCCGACACATCGCTGAGGTGGAGTCATTCACCCTTATTTACTGCTCTGTTCAGTCTGTACCGCCTGCTACGTTCACCTGGTTGTTCAATGGGCAGCAGACAGGTGTACATGAAGCTGGATACATCATAAGGAGCGTCAGCTACAACAACAGTGGGGACTACAGATGTGATGCTCGGAATGATCTCACCGGAAATGTTATCAGTGTGGACCATAGTCTGTCAGTGAGAGGTACTGCTCTCTGATACATTCACCATTAGATGTAGACCATCAAAGCTAACTAATGGCAAAAACGATCAACATCCAATCAGCATCAGTTCTATAGGTTGTGTTTTGTTTATTGATTGAGTTCCTGTGTTGGTGCAATGCAGATAAAACCCCTCCACCCCTAAGCCCAGAGGGAGCAGCAGGTATAGCAGTCGCTGTGATGTTGGTAGTGGTTGCTGTAGCTCTTGGTCTCTATTTCGGCATAACTCCTCATCGGTGAGTCTATGAAACCAATGTGATTGGTTACGCCAATAAGTCATTTTTCTTCTGGTGTAACAAAAACTGGAAACCATTGATTTCAAGAGGAAACATTTCTTCCATCAATTGTGGGGAAATAACAATACATTTCAAAAAGACAATTGAGGTTTTGTGTATAAATATGTTGCAGACCATTTTGGAAGTAAATGTAAATGTTTTCTGTATGTTGTTTAGGAACAAGAAAGGGAACAATGAAGAGAAAGGTAAGAGAAAAACATGATCATTTTAGTCTAGTACACTTTTTTTCAATTACTGTATGGAAATATCATTCATACACGTTTTGAGATGAAAGTGGAGAGCCTTTCTGTGCTGAAGTTGATGACCACAGTTGTCCTTTATCATCTTTGATGTCCATCAGATACAGACGCACTGAGCAGATCATCCCAGACAAAGGATATGTCCATGTCCAGCACTGACAAAGTACATGAGGGGCACGAACTTACTTCCCAAATCCAGGACAGAACCCATCATCGCAAGCAACCACAATCAGGCACCAGCCATACAATAGCCACCAGCCATTCACCAGGAACTAAAGGTCAGAGAGAGGTTTGCGTATAGAGTGTAGCAAATATTTGCGAGCTGACAACAATCTGTCTCGTTATCAACTTCATCAGCTGCTATTTTGTTTTCTCTCTCTCCACCCACCACATGCCCACACAGCTTCTGCAGGTGTACACGAGTATGAGTGTATAATAATTAAGAAAACTGGAGCTCCAACACCACCTTCAAGAGTGAGTTTCCACCACAAAGTTAAATTAAACACTTATGATATTGTATACCTATGGTTGCCACCATGTTCTGTAGGAGTTAGTTACAGCGATAGCAGCATTGTGACAGACTGTGGGTCTGTTAGTATACTGTAGAGACTGAGTCCTTTACTGTTCTCTCAGGGAAAGCTTCCTACGAGACAAACCAACACTGACACTGTAAGTAGTACTGCTCCTCTGGCACCTTGCTGGCACCTTACTGCATTGAAGCATTTTGTTATAGCTGTAATGAAAAGGAGCACTCTCCAATACACAATCTTTGATGTACCACATCATCCCTAAATAACCTACCTAGGTATAGGTATAGATGATTTACACAAACGTACTCAGTGTGTCTTGTTCTGTCTTTACTAAACCCGGGAAATCCAGGGCTCCACCAAGTAAAGCAAAAGTATAAATTGGTAAGTGAACTGTTTATTGGATACTCGTTATTATATTACCTTGGATTATACTTGTTTTATAGCTTTATAGTTGCCTAGTTGTCTCAAGCTCTCGCTCTCGCTCTCGCTCTCGCTCTCGCTCTCGCTCTCGCTCTCGCTCTCGCTCTCCACTCTCCCTGACTCAGAGAGCAGCTGATCTCAACTACATATCTTCAGTTGGCTCTGGACTTCACCCATCAGGTTTTACACCTTAATCAAGTAAACATGGACACAACAAACGACTGGATGACCAGCCAAGAAGACTAGACACTACTGTACTCCACCTCCGATGAGACACTGGTCTTTGTCTAATTGCTCAATGTAATATAGACCAGGTAACAGCACACTGAGACACAAGGACAAATTGTATCCCCTTAAATTACACACACCAGTTGAAGTCCTACTCATTTCAATTGACTTTCCCTGGTCAAACTGCCATCCCTCAGACCATAATGACCTGTGTTACATTAAATACCATCAGGGGAGTTTTCATAGAAACTTCCTACACTGAACCACATTACACATGTAACAGATGTAACATCAGGTTTTTTCCTCTGAAAGGAGGAAGTTTGAGTGCTCCTGCTATGCTTGCTAGTGCACTATATAGGATGCAGAAGATTCACTGAAATTCCAATAAAATAATGGAATTAATGTTTTATTCATCTCATGCACTGAACGATGCAACATGTATGGATTTTGTTAATGACTCTGGAATTGGGTGTAATACAAATAATCTTGACCCTCACACTTTATTTAGAATAATATTATACACATATTATACACATCTCATGCACTGTGAGTGTTAAATGAGTAGAGTTGGAGTGGATGAAAATATCGAGTACATCAACAACTTTGTATTTATCATAGGTCTCTGTTCACTATAGGGTCTTGTAAATATTTCTTATTTTGTCTCACAGTATTAACTGAACAATAAAGAAATGAATCCCAATGTGAAATATCTTGGAACATACAATCTCTGTGTTGCTTTTCATTCATATAGCTAGTTTTTTGAGTAGGAAGAGAGATGAAGGCAGCAAAAGTTCTCTTTGATATCGGCAGCACTGATCGGTCAAATCTGTAGGGATGCAAAGAGAATCGAATTATTCCTAGTTTATGTTTCTCTCTGTCTCTCTGTCTGTCTCTCCAATAATCTATGTTCCTCTATCTCCCACTCTCTCCCCCTTCTCTGCATCTCCAGTAGTTTTGACAGCCCAGGTCAGTGTTGACCAACAGACGATGGCATACTTGGCTAATGATGTCACACTACTTAGTCAGTTGCTCCAGGACAATCTCACTCTGTTTATGTGGCGGTAAGAGCAAACAGATAGAAAAGAGGTGGGCATAGCTCACCTTAGCCCTACCTTTGGGAAACACATGATGATTTGCGCCTAAAGGGGAGAATGGAGTTCTCGGGTGCTTCCACAGAAAATAATCCTCCACAGAGGATTCCTCCTTCACTATAACATATGTGGAGATGACTGATGCTGGGAACTTCACCTGTATCCTGACAGCCTTCCCCGCCAGTTAATTTGAGGGAAGCGCCACCCTCACTGTACTTGGTGAGTCCGTAACTGCAGGACCAGGATTGGAGCTAGGTCAGGTGGTGCATGCTGGGCAGGGGCATCCTGGACACGGACACCCCGAACGGGACCCAGGGCGGTGGCTGGGTCAGGTGAATCTGTACTCTCAGTAGCTAGTGACAGTGCTATGGCTTGGTCCCCTGATGGGCCCAGGTCAGGGCTGGACTGGTCATTGGAGGTAGCAGCAGGTGGGTTCAGTGCAGTTGGAGGGTCCCCTAGTGTAGCTCGCGGGTAACTTTGGCTGGTGATGATCTGGTGGCAGATAGGAATAGGGTCCAGTCAGCAACTTAGGCTCACTACTGTGTGGCAATGCTGCTGGAATCGCATTGGCCACCTGTGCCGGGGGAGAGGGTTCCCCCATACAAAACAGTAGTGGAAGGGAGATCGGGTATGACATCTGGTGTGGGCTCAGTCTCCGTAGCAGGCAACTCCTGAGGACCAGCAGGAGCCGAGGACATGACAGGTCCCTGCCCGTCTCAGTCACAGCTGTGCCCGACAACGGTCCCGGGTCTGGATAGGCAATGACCAGTGGTGTAAAGTATTTAAGTACAAATACTTTAAAGCACTGTTTAAGTAGTTTTTGGGAGTATCTGTACTTTACTTTACTACTTATATCTTTGACAACTTTTGCTTTTACTCCAAAATGGTGTACTTTTTACTCCATACATTTGTCCTGACACCAAACGTACTTGTTACATTTTGAATGCTTAGCAGGACAGGAAAATGGTCCAATACACACACTTTTCAAGAAAACACCCCTAGTCACCCCTACTGCCTCTGACCTGGCACTCACTAAACACAAATGCTTTGTTTGTAAATTATGTTTGAGTATTGGAGTGTGCCCCTGGTTACCTGTAAACTTAAATAACAACAAATCGCGCCGTCTGGTTCTTAATATAAGGAATGTGAAATTATGTACATTTACTTTTGATACTTAGGCTGACATATTTAAATTACTGTTTAGCGGATGGCCAGCCTCACTTTTCTCCACACCCTGGAAAAAAATAAATATCAGATGTGTTATTTTTCGGCCAATATATGCCGCTCTTCGTTTAATGCATTGTTCGCTCTGCCTTGAGGCTTTCCCAGGTTGATGCCCAAGAGACCAAACAGCTTCAGATCACGCGCTCAGATCATGTTCAAGCCTCGGATTGGACAGTGAAACACACACGCTCCAACCTGCAGGCGACGTGCAGATGTTTAATTTCTCTCTCATGCCATCATGGCTGAAGCCAGTGCAAATTCCTGCTATTTATGTGTCCAGGTTAAACGTGGGACGTCCCTCATTATAAACAAACAGTGGGTTAAATTCATGGTTATTGCATCATGTTCAGATCTATTAGAATCGATTAATAGATATGAGGATTCTGTGTCATGCACTATAGCCCGTGACCATATATGTGATTGAATATTATCTTGTGTGGATGTATGTGCTTCGCAACATAGCTGACTTGAGACATTGTTAACAGTTTCAGGACCATGGGCCTTTCTCATGATGGAAAAATACAGAATAACATGAAGACAGGCACTGTGCAATGAGTTGGGGGCACATTCAGAACGTAGTGTTGCGAGAACAAACGGTCTTTTGTTAGATAACAGGAGCCAGGTGCCTGATAACTGCATATTCTACACAGCTACAACGACTGACCGCTGAAGCGTTTAGGGGGCTGGGACAAGCCTCTGCGCCAACAATCAACGATAGGCTGGGTGAGTCTAAACCACGCCCAGTCTCTACTCTGACAGGCCGGCTCGGAAGCAGGAACTATTTCTGTCAGAGTATATTTATAATATCTTTGTCAAGAACAAGTCAGTTCTCTGGTTTGCCCTGCGAGGTGGGACAGAAAGCCCATATATACGAAAATTGCATTCACCACTTATTGCTTAGCTAATAAAAAATACATAGTATACAATCGGTGACTCAATGTCATATTTATCCTGATACCAGATTCGAATTAACGCAACTCTAACATAGACGAAACAACAATGTAATGTAACCAATTGACTGGCCAGAGATCAGGGCATTCATCAGCAAAGATGCAGTGCTGATAGTATTTTGGACAACCAAATTGAAGTGAAAATGATTGATGAAATAGAAGTGTCAGCTGTATGGTGAATTGCAATTCATAACTTACATTTTACTGGTACTACCAGTAGTAGTAGGCTAACGGATAACACCACGACAGAATGCGTTTGAAATGATACGCCGAGAAAAGCTAGCATGTCCAGGAAAGTACATCGTCAGTTGCACACACACACACACACACACTTCACGCAGATCAGCATGTGGGGGCTTTTCATGGAAGCCAGACGAGACAATCGAAGGATGATGCGGTGATCAAAGTTACTGGGCTGGAATTTAGTTACTCTTGCTCTATATAAATTGATGCTTCAAATTGTGCATGTTACAAACACATTTTATTTGTATTTTGATGATGACAGGTTATACTCTATGGCTGGATTTATAATTGTTTTCCAATGCAACATTAATTTGTCTCAGACCAAACTAGATTGACCTTCTTTCTACAATACCTAGTCTATGAGAGGCCTAATCATATTTGTATGAATATTTTGTTAATGCCTAGGCTACAGAGATCCATTCAGGTAATGAATTCATTATTATTCATCAACATTTTAATTTGATTACAATGATTTATTTTCAATAATTCTTGAATTTGTTAGGCTATACAATTAATTAGATTCATGAACTGATAAAACATTCATACATTATGTTTTCTTTCAAGAATTTTTGAATATGATAGGATGTATAATAGAATGCAATATTCTATGTGAATAATGTTCGTTGATATTAATTTGTGTATTAAAAATAATAATCAGTCTGGAATTGAATATTTCTCCTATTGTTCATGTCCATATAGCCTAGGACAATGTGGTAAAGTATTGTTATTCCTTATCCACTTAATGTAGAGTCGGGAGAACTAGTATTTGATACAGGTTTTCCTACTGACAAAGCATGTAGAGGTCTGTCATTTTTTATCATAGGTACACATCAACTGTGAGAGATGGAATCTAAAACAAATATCCAGAAAATCACATTGTATAATTTTAAAGTAATTAATTTGCATTTTATTGCATGACATAAGTATTTGATCACCTATCAACCAGTAAGAATTCCGGCTCTCACAGACCTGTTAGTTTTTCTTTAAGAAGCCCTCCTGTTCTGCACTCATTACCTGTATTAACTGCACCTGTTTGAACTCGTTACCTGTATAAAAGACATCTGTCCACACACTCAATCAAACAGACTCCAACCTCTCCACAATAGCCAAGACCAGAGAGCTGTGTAAGGACATCAGGGATAAAATTGTAGACCTGCACCAGGCTGGGATGGGCTACAGGACAATAGGCAAACAGCTTGGTGAGAAGGCAACAACTGTTTGCGCAATTATTAGAAAATGGAAGAAGTTCAAGATGACGGTCAATCACCCTCTGTCTGGGGCTCCATGCAAGATCTCACCTCGTGGGGCATCAATGATCACGAGGAAGGTGAGGGATCAGCCCAGAACTACATGGTATGACCTGGTCAATGATCTGAAGAGAGCTGGGACCACAGTCTCAAAGAAAACCATTAGTAACACACTACACCGTCATGGATTAAAATCCTACAGCACACACAAGGTCCCCCTGCTCAAGCCAGAGCATGTCCAGGCCTGTCTGAAGTTTGCCAATGACAATCTGGATGATCCAGAGGAGGAATGGGAGAAGGTCATGTGGTCTGATGAGACTAAAATAGAGCTTTTTGGTCTAAACTCCACTCGCCGTGTTTGGAGGAAGAAGAAGGATGAGTACAACCCTAAGAACACCATCCCAACCGTGAAGCATGGAGGTGGAAACATCAATTTTTGGGGATGCTTTTCTACAAAGGGTACAGGACTGCACCGTATTGAGGGGAGGATGGATGGGACCATGTATCGCAAGATCTTGGCCAACAACCCCCTTCCCTCAGTAAGAGCATTGAAGATGGGTCGTGGCTGGGTCTTTCAGCATGACAACGACCCGAAACACACAGCCAGGGCAACTAAGGAGTGCCTCCGTAAGAAGCATCTCGAGGTCCTGTAGTGGCCTAGCCAGTCTCCAGACCTGAACCCAATAGAAATTCTTTGGAGGGCGCTTCCGGCGCCGACAGAGATGGCCGCCTCGCGTTCCTAGGAAACTATGCATTTTATTTTACGTGTTATTTCTTACATTAGTACCCCAGGTCATCTTAGGTTTCATTACATACAGTTGAGAGGAACTACTGAATATAAGATCAGCGTCAACTCACCATCAGTACGACCAAGAATATGATTTTCGCGACGCGGATCCTGTGTTCTGCCTTTCAACCAGGACAACGGAATGGATCCCATGCGGCGACCCAAAAAAACGACTCCGTAAAAGAGGGAAACAAGGCAGTCTTCTGGTCAGACTCCGGAGACAGGCACATCGTGCACCACTCCCTAGCATTCTTCTCGCCAATGTCCAGTCTCTTGACAACAAGGTTGATGAAATCCGAGCAAGGGTAGCATTCTAGAGGGACATCAGAGACTTTAACGTTCTTTGCTTCACGGAAACATGGCTCACTGGAGAGACGCTATCGGAGGCGGTGCAGCCAGCGGGTTTCTCCACGCATCGCGCCGACAGAAACAAACATCTTTCTGGTAAGAAGAGGGACGGGGGCGTATGCCTTATGGCTAACGAGACATGGTGTGATGAATGAAACATACAGGAACTCAAATCCTTCTGTTCACCTGATTTAGAATTCCTCACAATCAAATGTCGACCGCATTATCTACCAAGAGAATTCTCTTCGATTCTAATCACAGCCGTATGTATTCCCCCCCAAGCAGACACATCGATGGCTCTGAACAAACTTTATTTGACTCTTTGCAAACTGGAATCCATTTATCTGGAGGCTGCATTCATTGTAGCTGGGGATTTTAACAAGGCTAATCTGAAAACAAGACTCCCTAAAATTTATCAGCATATCGATTGCGCAACCAGGGGTGGAAAAACCTTGGATCATTGTTACTCAAACTTCCGCGACGCATATAAGGCCCTGCCCCGCCCTCCTTTCGGAAAAGCTGACCACGACTCCATTTTGTTGATCCCTGCCTACAGACAGAAACTAAAACAAGAAGCTCCCACGCTGAGGTCTGTCCAACGCTGGTCCGACCAGGCTGACTCCACACTCCAAGACTGCTTCCATCACGTGGACTGGGATATGTTTCGTATTGCGTCAGATAACAACATTGACGAATACGCTGATTCGGTGTGCGAGTTCATTAGAACGTGCGTTGAAGATGTCGTTCCCATAGCAACGATTAAAACATTCCCTAACTAGAAACCGTGGATTGATGGCAGCATTCGCGTGAATCTGAAAGCGCGAACCACTGCTTTTAATCAGGGAAAGGTGACTGGTAACATGACCGAATACAAACAGTGCAGCTATTCCCTCCGCAAGGCTATCAAACAAGCTAAGCGTCAGTATAGAGACAAAGTAGAATCTCAATTCAACGGCTCAGACACAAGAGGTATGTGGCAGGGTCTACAGTCAATCACGGACTACAAGAAGAAAACCAGCCCAGTCACGGACCAGGATGTCTTGCTCCCAGGCAGACTAAATAACTTTTTTTGCCCGCTTTGAGGACAATACAGTGCCACTGACACGGCCTGCAACGAAAACATGCGGACTCTCCTTCACTGCAGCCGAGGTGAGTAAGACATTTAAACGTGTTAACCCTCGCAAGGCTGCAGGCCCAGACGACATCCCCAGCCACGCCCTCAGAGCATGCGCAGACCAGCTGACCTGTGTGTTTACGGACATATTCAATCAATCCCTGTACCAGTCTGCTGTTCCCACATGCTTTAAGAGGGCCACCATTGTTCCTGTTCCCAAGAAAGCTAAGGTAACTGAGCTAAACAACTACCGCCCCGTAGCACTCACTTCCGTCATCATGAAGTGCTTTGAGAGACTAGTCAAGGACCATACACCCAAACAAGGGCACTGCGTTCATCCACCTCTGGCCTGCTCGCCTCCCTACCACTGAGGAAGTACAGCTCCCGCTCAGCCCAGTCAAAACTGTTCGCTGCCCTGGCCCCCCAATGGTGGAACAAACTCCCTCACGACGCCAGGACAGCGGAGTCAATCACCACCTTCCGGAGACAATTGAAACCCCACCTCTTTAAGGAATACCTAGGATAGGTTAAGTAATTCCTCTCACCCCACCCCCCTAAGTTTTAGATGCACTATTGTTAAGTGACTGTCCCACTGGATGTCATAAGGTGAATGCACCAATTTGTAAGTCGCTCTGGATAAGAGCGTCTGCTAAATGACTTAAATGTAAATGTAAATGCATATCACCTCCACCCTACCTGACACCCTAGACCCACTCCAATTTGCTTACCGCCCAAATAGGTCCACAGACGATGCAATCTCAACCACACTGCACACTGCCCTAACCCATCTGGACAAGAGGAATACCTATGTGAGAATGCTGTTCGACTACAGCTCGGCATTCAACACCATAGTACTCCAAGCTCGTCATCAAGCTCGAGACCCTGGGTCTCGACCACGCCCTGTGCAACTGGGTACTGGACTTCCTGACGGGCCGCCCCCAGGTGGTGAGGGTAGGCAACAACATCTCCACCCCGCTGATCCTCAACACTGAGGCCCCTCAAGGGTGCGTTCTGAGCCCTCTCCTGTACTATCTGTTCACCCACGACTGCGTGGCCACGCCCGCCTCCAACTCAATCATCAAGTTTGCGGACGACACAACAGTGGTAGGCTGGATTACCAACAACGACAAGACGGCCTACAGGGAGGAGGTGAGGGCCCTCGGAGTGTGGTGTCAGGAAAATAACCTCACACTCAACGTCAACAAAACTAAGGAGATGATTGTGGACTTCAGGAAACAGCAGAGGAACACCCCCTATCCACATCGATGGAACAGTAGTGGAGAGGGTAGTACGTTTTAAGTTCCTCGGCATACACATCACAGACAAACTGAATTGGTCCACTCACACAGACAGCATCGTGAAGAAGGTGCAGCAGCGCCTCTTCAACCTCAGGAGGCTGAAGAAATTTGGCTTGTCACCAAAAGCACTCACAAACTTCTACAGATGTACAATCGAGAGCATCCTGGCGGGCTGTATCACCGCCTGGTACGGCAACTGCTCCGCCCACAACCGTAAGGCTCTCCAGAGGGTAGTGAGGTCTGCACAATGCATCACCGGGGGCAAACTACCTGCCCTCCAGGACACCTACACCACCCGATGTTACAGGAAGGCCATGAAGATCATCAAGGACAACAACCACCTGAGCCACTGCCTGTTCACCCCGCTATCATCCAGAAGGCGAGGTCAGTACAGGTGCATTGAGGCTGAGACCGAGAGACTGGTGTCATGTATTGTCATGTTATGTCTTGTTCCTGTTCTTTCTCTTCACTTCGTTTCCCCCTGCTGGTCTTATTAGGTTACCTTCTCTTCCTTTCCTTCCCCCAGCTGTTCCTCATCTCCTCCAACTACCTCGTTTACTCTCTCCCACCTGTTCCCTTTTTTCCCTCTGATTAGGTCTCTATTTCTCTCTCTGTTTCTGCTTCTGTCTTTGTCAGATTCTCGTTTGCTTCACCCTTGTCCCGTCCTGTCGTAATCTGCCTCTTCATCAGATGCTACGTGTGATCAGGTACCTCTGTCCTCTACAACCCGCGCCTACCCGGAGAGACCAGCAGTCTGTTGCCGCTAACCCTGCTATTCTCCTCTGCTGCTAGAAGGGGACTCTCCTGTAAAGATCAGAGGACTTTATGATTTATTTGTCGCCCTCTCTGCGGGTTGTCAATTTTGTCAATCGATACATCTGAAGAGGATATATGTCTTCCCTGTGTTTGGACATTAAAAGACTCTGTTTCTGTTAAACCGCTTTTGGGTCCTCACTCACCTGCATAACAACAGGTGCATCAAAGCTGGGACCGGGAGACTGAAAAACAGCTTCTATCTCAAGGCCATCAGACTGTTAAACAGCCACCACTAACATTGAGTGGCTGCTGCCAACACACTGACACTGACTCAACTCCAGCCACTTTAATAATGGGAATTGATGAGAAATGATGTAAAATATATCACTAGCCACTTTAAACAATGCTACCTAATATAATGTTACATACCCTACATTATTCATCTCATATGCATACGTATATACTGTACTCTATATCGTCTACTGCATCCTTACGTAATACATGTATCACTAGCCACTTTAACTATGACACTTTGTTTACATACTCATCTCATATGTATATACTGTACTCGATACCATCTACTGTATCTTGCCTATGCTGCTCTGTACCATCACTCATTCAGATATCTTTATGTACATATTCTTTATCCCCTTACACTGTGTATAAGACAGTAGTTTTGAAATTGTTAGTTAGATTACTTGTTGGTTATTACTGCATTGTCGGAACTAGAAGCACAAGCATGTGACAAATAAAATTGGATTTATTTTGATTTGATTTGATTTGAAAGTCCGTATTGCCCAGCGACAGCCCCAAAACCCGAAGGATCTGGAGAAGGTCTGTATGGAGGAGTGGGCCAAAATCCCTGCTGCTGTGTGTGCAAACCTGGTCAAGAACTACAGGAAACGTATCATCTCTGTAATTGCAAACAAAGGTTTCTGTACCAAATATTAAGTTCTGCTTTTCTGATGTATCAAATACTTATGTCGTGAAATAAATGCAAATGAATTACTTAAAAATCATACAATGTGATTTTATGGATTTTTGTTTTAGATTCTGTCTCTCACAGTTGAAGTATACCGATGATAAACATTACAGAGCTCTACATGCTTTGTAAGTAGTAAAACCTGCAAAATCGGCAGTGTATCAAATACCAGTTCTCCCCACTGTATATACATATATATTGTTGTTTATTTCTGCTCACCTCACTAATTCTGGGATGAGAGTCCGTTAAACAGTAAATCAATTTTGTCTGGCCTAAATTACATTTTAGCAATTACATTTACTTTAGATACTTGTTAAGTATATTTAAAACGAAATACTTTTATACTTTTACTCAAGTACTATTTTACTGGGTGACTTTCACTTTTACTTGAGTCATTTTCTAGTATGACAGTTGGGTACTTTTTCCACCACTGAGAGTCTCACCCAAGGATCACAGTCACACCTGGCAATGGTGCTGGGCCCGAGGAGACAACTTCCTGCTGTCCCATGTTCTCCACTGCAACCTGTTGAAGAGGGCTCCTCTGACAGGAGCAAACCTGGGATCTGATCTTCTGTTGCATAATGCCAATGAGACTCTGTTTATCACAGGATGGTGGCACTTTAATTGGGGAGAACGGGCTCATGTTAATGACTGGAGTGGAATCAGTGGAATGGTATCAAATACTATAGATGGTTTCCATGTGTTTGATGCCATTCAATTTCGTATAAGCTGGTCTCCCCTCAGCATCCTCCTGTGCTGTATATTCTGCTCAATACAGGTAATACAGTACTTCCTGTACTCCATATGACTTATGCAGCGATGTCCAAGGCGCTGCAACTCCCTGGTACTCCAACATAGAAGAATAATCCACACGCTGGGTTGTTGGGATGCAACCCCATCTGGTGCTGAGTAGTATCCCACAGGTGGCGTACAGGGGACATAAGGTCCAAGCTGCACCATCAGCAAGTGTGGAGCTCCCATAGACTCCAGAGAGGGGTAGTCCACTGGATACCCCGGGGCCATACTCCACTGGACCGCCGGTGGGTAGTGTGGGAAGCACCCTGTGTGGTCTCTCTGGACCTCCATACCGTAGTGATGTCAGCAAAGTCACATATCCAGAGATAAAGGACCATGAAAGAGAGTGACCTGGCTCTAAGTATTTTACTGGTTTGTGACTCCGCCCACAGTTAGAGGGGAATTAAGCAGCGCAAGAGTTAACACGCACAGGAACCCAAGAGTTAACACGCACAGGAACCCAAGAGTTAACACGCACAGGAACCCAAGAGTTAACATGCACAGGAACCCAAGAGTTAACACACACAGGAACCCAAGCGTTAACACGCACAGGAATCCAAGAGTTAACACGCACAGGAACCCGGGAATTAAGCAGCGCAAGAGTTAACACGCACAGGACCCAAGAGTTAACACGCACAGGACCCAAGAGTTAACACGCACAGGAACCCAAGAGTTAACACGCACAGGAACCCGGGAATTAAGCAGCGCAAGAGTTAACCTCTTGCTCCTACTTGACACGCAGGCGTCCCATCTAGACATCTGGAAATGCAAATGCGCTACGCTAAATGCTAATAGTACTAGTTAAAACTAAAACGTTCATTAAAATACATATGCAGGGTATTGAATTAAAGCTACACTCGTTGTGAATCCAGGCAACAAGTCAGATTTTTAAAATGCTTTTCGGCGAAAGCATGAGAAGCTATTATCTGATAGCATGTAACACCCCAAAAGACCCCTCAGGGGACGTAAACAAAATAATTAGCATAGTCGTCGCTACACATACCGCACAAATAAAATATAAAACATTCATTACCTTTGACCATCTTCTTTGTTGGCACTCCTAGATGTCCCATAATCACTATTGGGTCTTTTTTTAATTAAATCGGTCCATATATAGCCTAGATATCGATCTATGAAGACTGTGTGATAAACGAAAAAATAGCGTCTTATAACGTAACGTCATTTTTAAATTAAAAAGTCGACGATAAACTTTCACAAAACACTTGAAATACTTTTGTAATGCAACTATAGGTATTAGTACACGTTAATAAGTGACCAAATTGATCACGAGGCGATGTATATTCTTTAGCTGTCCGTCTGGAAATAATGTCCGGGTAAATCTCAACCAAAATATCCGGTCGGGGACCTGAACAAATGGCTTGTCTCTTCTTCGTTTGACCAAGAAACAAAGCCTAGGCAAATGACAAGACTGTTGACATCATGTGGAAGCTGTAGGTATTGCAATCTCAGCCCCATTTATTGTGGTTCGCCTTTATCAATGGGTTGAAGTGGCGGGTGGATATACATTTCCATTTTCAGTGATCAGATTTTCCTGCGCTTTTCGATGAAACGGATGTTCTGTTATAGTCACAGCCGTGATCTAACCAGTTTTATAAACGTCTGAGTGTTTTCTATCCACACATACTAATCATATGCATATACTATATTCCTGGTATTAGCAGCAGGGTGCTGAAATGTTGCGCGATTTTTAACAGAATGTTCAAAAAAGTAGGGGGTAGGTGTAACAGGTTAACACGCACAGGAACCCAAGAGTTAACACGCACAGGAACCCAAGAGTGAACACGCACAGCAACCCAAGAGTTAACACGCACAGGAACCCAAGAGTTAACACGCACAGGAACCCAAGAGTTAACACGCACAGGAACCCAAGAGTTATGTATGTTATGTATGTATGTATGTATGTATGTATGTTATGTTATGTATGTATGTATGTATGTATGTATGTATGTATGTATGTATGTATGTATGTATGTATGTATGTATGTATGTATGTATGTATGTATGTATGTATGTATGTATGTATGTATGTATGTATGTATGTATGTATGTATGTATGTATGTATGTATGTATGTATGTATGTATGTATGTATGTATGTATGTTATGTATGTATGTATGTATGTATGTATGTATGTATGTATGTATGTATGTATGTATGTATGTATGTATGTATGTATGTATGTATGTATGTATGTATGTATGTATGTATGTATGTATGTATGTATGTATGTATGTATGTATGTATGTATGTTCTGGATGGAGGAAGACAGTGGAGGAGCAGGACAGAGGGGTACAGTATGTTCTGGATGGAGGAAGACAGTGGAAGAGCAGGACAGAGGGGTACAGTATGTTCTGGATGGAGGAAGACAGTGGAGGAGCAGGACAGAGGGGTACAGTATGTTCTGGATGGAGGAAGACAGTGGAGGAGCAGGACAGAGGGGTACAGTATGTTCTGGATGGAGGAAGACAGTGGAGGAGCAGGACAGAGGGGTACAGTATGTTCTGGATGGGCTGAGGTTGTTCAGTGCATCACATTTACTTTGTGGTGGAAGGGAGCCGCAAATAAAAATCAGTCTGAAATTATTTTGGTGAATCAACCTATAATAACATTTATGACACTTTGGTGTACAGTAATACAACTGTGACTACATAAGGCTGTCTGATACCCCAGGTTCTGAGTGAAATCCACTAAAAGCTTTTTCCATAACCAACTACATAGACATACTGCATTATCAATAACGTGTTATGTTGACAAATCAGCAGCAGCCATATTGACCATAGTCTAAAAAATGTTCCTGATAACCAATAATAGTTTAACATACATTCTTAGAAAAAGAGGTTACTTATAGAACCAAAAAGAGTTCAATCACTTGCTTCATATATGGAGCCCATGGGATAAACTGCCACCTGCAGTTATGTCATGTTAGCAAGTCCAATCCAGCAGACTACTTCAAAATAGTGAAAGCCCTCAGTAATGTTGACTTGCTAAAACAGGTTTTGGTCCAAGTGTCTATATACCTCTCTGGTTATAAAGGACATCTGAATGCTCATCAAACAAACAGCTTTAAATAACAGTGGACAGGACATCAACATCGTAATGTATTTATTCTATACATAGACAAGTCTTACATTCCTGAGTCGCCCCTAAAAGGGAGCGTGGAGTTGGCTAATGCTTCCAGAGTTAACATCACCGTCCGACAATACCCCCGGACAGGACCAAACAGGCAGGAGAGAACCCCACCCACATTGCCAAAACACAGCCTCCACACCACTAGAGGGATATCTTCAACCACCGACTTACAATCCTGAGACAAGGCCGAGTATAGACCACGAAGATCTCCCCCGCGGCACGAACCCAAAGGGGGCGCCAACCTGGACAGGAAGACCACGGCAGTGACTCAAACCACTCAAGTGACGCACCCCTCCTAGGGACAGCATGGTAGAGCCCCAGTAAGCCAGTGACTCAGCCCCCTAATAGGGTTTGAGGCAGAGAATCCCAGTGGAGAGAGGCGAACCGGCCAGGCAGAGACAGCAAGGGTGGTGTGTTGCTCCAGTGCCTTTCGATTCACTTTCACACTCCTGGGCCAGGCTACACTCAATTATAGGACCTACTGAAGAGATGAGTCTTCAATAAAGACTTAAAGATTGAGACCGAGTCTGTGTCTCACATGGGTAGGCAGACCATTCCATAAAAATGGAGCTCTATAGGAGAAAGCCATGCATCCGGCTGTTTGCTGACAAATTCTAGGGACCGTAAGGAGGCCTGCGTATTGTGACCGTAGCGTACGTGTAGGTATGTATGGCAGGACCAAATCAAAAAGATAGGTAGGAGCAAGCCCATGTAATGCTTTGTAGGTTTAGCAGTAAAACCTTGAAGTCAGCCCTTGCCTTAACAGGAAGCCAGTGTAGAGAGGCTAGCACTGGAGTAATGTGATCCAAATTTGGTTCTAGTCAAGATTCTAGCAGCCGTGTTTAGCACTAACTGAAGTTTATTTAGATTTTTATCCGGGTAGCCGGAAAGTAGAGCATTGCAGTAGTCTAATCTAGAAGTGACAAAAGCATGGATGAATTTCTTCTGCATAATTTTTGGGGGGAGAAAGTTCCTGATTTTTGCAATGTTACAAAGATGGAAAAAAGCTATCCTTGACACAGTCTTGATATGTTCGTTAAAAGAAGAGAGATCAGAGTCCAGAGTAACGCCGAGGTCCTTCACAGTTTTATTTGAGATGACTGTACAACTATCAAGATTAATTGTCAGATTCAACAGAAGATCTCTTTGTTTCTTGGGACCTAGAACTAGCATCTCTGTTTTGTCCGAGTTTAAAAGTAGAACATTTGCTGCCATCCACTTCCTTATGTCTGAAACACAGGCTTCCAGGAAGGGCAATTTTGGGGCTTCACCATGTTTCATTGAAATGTAAAGCTGTGTGTTGTCCGCATAGCAGTAAAAGTTGACATTGTGTTTCCCAATGACATCACCAAGAGGTAAAATATATAGTGAAAACAATAGTGGTCCTAAAACGGAGCCTTGAGGAACACTGAAACGTACAGTTAATTTGGACAAACCATCTTCAGAGACAAACTGATATCTTTCCGACAGATAAAATCTAAACCAGGCCAGAACTTGTCCGTGTAGACCAATTTGTGTTTCCAATCTCTCCAAAAGAATGTGGTGATCGATGGTATCAAAAGCAGCAATAAAGCCTAGGAGCACGAGGGCAGATGCAGAGACTCGGTCTGACACCATTAAAAGGTCATTTACCGCCTTCACAAGTGCAGTCTCAGTGCTATGATGGGGTCTATAACCAGACTGAAGTGTTTCGTATACATTGTCTTCAGGAAGGCAGTGAGTTGCTGTGCAACAGCTTTTTCTAAAATGTTTGATTCAATATAGGCCGATACTTTTTATATTTTCTTGTTCAAGGTTTGGCTTTATCAAGAGAGGCTTTATTACTGCCACTTTTAGTGAATTTGGTACACATCCGGTGGATAGAGAGTCGTTTATTATGTTGAACATAGGAGGGCCAAGCACAGGAAGCAGCTCTTTCAGTAGCTTAGTTGGAATAGGGTCCAGAATGCAGCTTGAAGGATTAGAGGCCATGATTATTTTCATCATTGTGTCAAGAGATATAGTACTAAAACACTTGAGTGTCTCCCTTGATCCTAGGTCCTGGCAGAATTGTGAAGACTCAGGACAACTGAGCATTGGAGAAATATGCAGATTTAAAGAGGAGTCTGTAGTTTGCTTTCTAATGATCATGATCTTTTCGTCAAAGAAGTTAATGAATTTATCACTGCTGAATTGAAAGCTATCTTCTCTTGGGGAAGGCTGCTTTTTAGTTAGCTTTGTGACAGTATCAAAAATAAATGTTGGATTGTTCTTATTTTCCTCAATTAAGTTGGAGAAATAGGATGATCAAGCAGGCGTGAGGGCTCTTCGATACTGCACGGTACTGTCTTTCAAAGCTAGTCAAAGACCGTTCCAATTTTCTCAAAGCTGACTTCAGAGCTCAGGTTTTTCCGGAAACCAGGGAGCTGTCACGGCTGTTTGAAGGAGAGGACCAAGGTGCAGCGTTGTGAGAGTACATTATCTTTTATTAATAATAGAAAATGACGCAGACAAAACAATAAACAATACAAAAACAAACCGTGATGCTCAAAGGCAAAGTGCCATAAAGAAAGTCAACCTCCCACAAACACAGGTGGGAAAAAGGGCAACTAAGTATGGTTCCCAATCAGAGACAACAATAGACAGCTGTCCCTGGTTGAGAACCATTCCCGGCCAAACACAAAGAAATAGAAAACATAGAACACAAAACATAGAATGCCCACCGCAACTCACGCCCTGACCAAACCAAAATAGTGACATAAAAAGGATCTCTAAGGTCAGGATGTGAAAGGAGAAAGTTTATTATGACAATTTGTTTTAGTTTTTAGGGGTTCGGCTGCATCTAGGGTATAACGCAAGGTTAAATTGAGTTCCTCAGTTAGGTGGTTAACTGATTTATGTACTCTGACATTCTTGGGTAGGTGGAGGAAGCCTGGAAGGACATCTAGAGATCTTTGGGTTATCCGAGAATTTATAGCACAGCTTTTGATGCTCCTTGGCTGGGGTCAGAGCAGATTTGTTGTTGCGATTGCAAACGTAATAAAATGGTGGTCCGATAGTCTAGGATTATGAGGAAAAACATTAAGATCCACAACATTTATTCCACGGGACAAAACTAGGTCCAGAGTATGACTGTGGCAGTGAGTAGGTCCGGAGACATGTTGGACAAAACCCACTGAGTCGATGATGGCTCCGAAAGCCTTTTGGAATGGATCTGTGGACTTTTCCATGTGAATATTAAAGTCACCAAAAATGTGAATATTATCTGCCATGACTACAAGATCCGATAGGAATTCAGGGATCTCAGTGAGGAACACTGAATATGGCCCAGGAGGCCTGTAAACAGTAGCTATAAAAAGTGATTGAGTAGGCTGCATAGATTTAATGACTACAAACTCAAAAGATGAATACACAGTCGTTTTTGTTTTTGTTGAAATTTGCTAACGTAAATTTTAGCAACACTTCCGCCTTTGCGGGATGAGTGGGGGATATGGTCACTAGTGCAACCAGGAGGAAAGGCCTCATTTAACACCGTAAATTCATCAGGCTTAAGCCATGTTTCAGTCAGGCCAATCACATCAAGATTATGATCAGTGATTCGTAAATTGACTATAACTGCCTTGGAAGTGAGGATCTAATATTAAGTTGCCCTATTTTGAGATGTGAGATATCACAATGACAGGAATGGAGGAGGTCTTTATTCCAGTGAGATTGCTAAGGCGAACACCGCCATGTTTAATTTTGCCCAACCTAGATCGAGGCACAGAGAAATGTATATTATTCTCTTTAACTAGGCATGAGGCTTTATTCAACCCCTCTGTCAGCGTTGGTGAGTGGGAACCATATTTTTTACCAAGCACACGACTCAAGTTCCCCTTCTGCTCAGTCAGCCCTGACCTGCATTTCTGCTTTCTGTAAATCCCTCTGTGGTTGTTTTCCAGATGCAAGCAGCCTGGCGGTCAGTGCGGACAGGACAGGGACAGGAATAGAAGAGGTGAAGTTGTTTAGTTTCAGCTTGTGTCCAAATAAGGCGGAACAGTGCACTAATGAAAACATGTTTTTTCTTTGTGTTTGACTGAATTCCAGCATAAGATTTCAAATAATCACATTAAATGAATAATCATTCTTCTCTCTCACCCTCTCCCTCCCTTTGTCATTCCCCAGGACCTGGTTTATTCTGAGATCGTCAGATTCAACATTGACAAGAGGAAAGCACACGACCCATCTGGAGAAGACCAGAAAGATGCAGATGTCAAGCCAGCTGAGGATGTCACCTACTCTGCAGTGGCAGTGGGACAACAGCATTCTTTAAGGGAAGACACAGTTTACTCTCAGGTGGTGAGAAAGGACTGGGACATAGATGATGTATGGACTGTCTTAGCACAATAACAGTAAAGGGATAACCAGACATCCTTTACAGTATATTCACATACATTTAACTGAAATTATCTTATTGGTGTTGGATTCTGGGCTAAACTTTGAACATTGCTGTACTAGAGACATGATAGATCAGAAGTAATACTATAGTATCTGAGGGTTATAGAGAATGGTTGTTACATCAGACGTTAATGGTTATCTGTAGGAGACAGATGGCTTTGGAATATGCTGAGTGGATGGGAAGAAGTCACGGGAGTGCTATAGGTGATACAGTTGGAGAGCTTTGGACTAGACAGCAAGGGGTCAGGTCACCTTAGGAACACAGAATGGTTTATTACTCTATCACTTCGTCTTCCTGTTGGACCATAAAAGATGTAAGGATTGGAGAGAAGGAGGAGTGTCTAAATTGGAGTATACAGTTGAAGTCGGAAGTTTACATACTGTCAATACTGTTAATAATTCCTGACATTTAATCCTAGTAATAATTCCCTGTTTTAGGTCAGTTAGGATCAGCACTTTATTTTAAGAATGTGAAATGTCAGAAAAATAGTAGAGAGAAATATAAATTTCATTTACATCATTTACATTTAAGTCATTTAGCAGATGCTCTTATCCAGAGCGACTTACAAATTGGTGCGTTCACCTTATGACATCCAGTGGAGCAGCCACTTTACAATAGTGCATCTAAATCTTAAAGGGGGGGGTGAGAAGGATTACTTTATCCTATCCTAGGTATTCCTTAAAGAGGTGGGGTTTCAGGTGTCTCCGGAAGGTGGTGATTGACTCCGCTGTCCTGGCGTCGTGAGGGAGTTTGTTCCACCATTGGGGGGCCAGAGCAGCGAACAGTTTTGACTGGGCTGAGCGGGAACTGTACTTCCTCAGTGGTAGGGAGGTGAGCAGGCCAGAGGTGGATGAACGCAGTGCCCTTGTTTGGGTGTAGGGCCTGATCAGAGCCTGGAGGTACTGAGGTGCCGTTCCCCTCACAGCTCCGTAGGCAAGCACCATGGTCTTGTAGCGGATGCGAGCTTCAACTGGAAGCCAGTGGAGAGAGCGGAGGAGCGGGGTGACGTGAGAGAACTTGGGAAGGTTGAACACCAGACGGGCTGCGGCGTTCTGGATGAGTTGTAGGGGTTTAATGGCACAGGCAGGGAGCCCTGCCAACAGCGAGTTGCAGTAATCCAGACGGGAGATGACAAGTGCCTGGATTAGGACCTGCGCCGCTTCCTGTGTGAGGCAGGGTCGTACTCTGCGGATGTTGTAGAGCATGAACCTACAGGAACGGGCCACCGCCTTGATGTTAGTTGAGAACGACAGGGTGTTGTCCAGGATCACGCCAAGGTTCTTAGCGCTCTGGGAGGAGGACACAATGGAGTTGTCAACCGTGATGGCGAGATCATGGAACGGGCAGTCCTTCCCCGGGAGGAAGAGCAGCTCCGTCTTGCCGAGGTTCAGCTTGAGGTGGTGATCCGTCATCCACACTGATATGTCTGCCAGACATGCAGAGATGCGATTCGCCACCTGGTCATCAGAAGGGGGAAAGGAGAAGATTAATTGTGTGTCGTCTGCATAGCAATGATAGGAGAGACCATGTGAGGTTATGACAGAGCCAAGTGACTTGGTGTATAGCGAGAATAGGAGAATAGGAGAGGGCCTAGAACAGAGCCCAGCTTTTATTTCTTTCATCACATTCCCAGTGGGTCAGAAGTTTACATACACTCAATTAGTATTTGGTAGCATTGCCTTTAAATTGTTTAACTTGGGTCAAATGTATCGGGTAGCCTTCCACAAGCTTTCCACAATACGTTGGGTGAATTTTGGCCCATTCCTCCTGACAGGGTTGATGTAACTGAGTCAGGTTTGTAGGCCTCCTTGCTCGCACACGCTTCTTCAGTTCTGCCCACAAATTTTCTATAGGATGAGGTCAAGGCTTTGTGATGGCTACTCCAATACCTTGACTTTGTTGTCCTTAATCCGTTTTCCACAACTTTGGAAGTATGCTTGGGGGTCATTGTCCATTTGGAAGACCCATTTGCTACCAACTTCCTGACTGTAACTCTATGCAAATGTCACGCCCTGACCTTAGAGATCCTTATTTATTCTCTATGTTTGGTTAGGTCAGGGTGTGACTCGGGTGGGAAAATCTATGTTTTCTATTTCTTTGTTTTTTTTCGAGTGTGGTTCCCAATCAGAGGCAGCTGTCTATCGTTGTCTCTGATTGGGGATCATATATAAGTTGTGATTTTCTGTTTGGGTTTTGTGGGGTGTTATTTTCTGTTTAGTGTCTGTGCCTGACCCAACTGTTCGCTTTCGTTTTTGGATTTGTTATTTTTGTTTGAGTGTTTCTTGAAAATACATTTCATGAACACTTTCCACTTTGGTCCACTGTTCCTTCCACCGACGACGAGCGTTACAGAACACCCCACCAAAGAAGGACCAAGCAGCGTAGCCAGGAGGACTGGACATGGGAGGAAATCCTGGAGGGAGAAGGACCCTGGACACGGGCCAGGTAGTATCGCCGTTCAAGGGAGCAGATGGAGGCAGTGAGAGCGGAACGGCAACTATACGAAGAGTTAGCTCAACGACGGAAGCACGAGAGGCAGCCCCCCAAAAAATATGGAGGGGGCACACGGGGAGATTGGCGGAGGTAGGGTATAGACCTGAGCCAACTCCCCGTGCTTACCGTGGAGCATGTGTGACAGGTCAGGTACTGTGACTGGTCTGTCTGGTCACTGGTGATTGGTCAGGCACCGTCAGGTACGGTGTCTCCAGTGCGCATTCATAGCCCGGTGCGCACTGTTCCAGAGTGGTCATCCAGCCAGGACGGATTGTGCCGGCTCAGCGATCCTGGTCTCCAGTGCGTCTCCTCGGCCCAGGATATCCTGTGCAAGCTCTACGCACGGTATCCCTAGTTCGCCAGCACAACCCAGTGCGGCCTGTGCCTGCTCCCCGCACGTGCCGTGCTACAGGGGGTATTCAGCCTGGACGCGTTGTGCCAGCTCTACGCTCCCGACCTCCAGTGCGCCTCCACAGCCCAGTATATCCTACGCCGGCTCTACGCACTATGCCTCCAGTGCGCCTTCATAGCACAGTGCTTCCTGTGCCAGATCTCCAAGCTCACCGAGCTAAAGTGGATATCCAGCCAGGACGCGTTATGGCAGCTCCACGCACCAGCCTTCCAGTACGTCTCCTCAGTCCGGTGAGACCTGTTCCGGCTCCACGTACGAATCCTCCAGTGATGATCCATGACACGAAGCCTCCAGTGATGATCCATGGCACGAAGCCTCCAGTGATGATCCATGGCACAAAGCCTCCAGTGATGACCCATGGTACGAAGCCTCTTGTGATGATCCATGGCACGAAGCCTCCAGTGATGATCCATGGCACGAAGCCTCCAGTGATGATCCATGGCACGAAGCCTCCAGTGATGATCGATGGCACGAAGCCTCCAGTGATGATCTATGGCACTGAGACTCCAGTGATGATCTATGGCACTAAGCCTGCAGCGACGGTCCCAGGTCCGGAGCCTCCAGCGACGGTCCCCGGTCCGGAGCCTCCAGCGACGGTCCCCGGTCCGGAGCCTCCAGCGACGGTCCGGAGCCTCCAGCGACGGTCCGGAGCCCGCAGCGACGGTCCCCAGTCCGGAGCCTGGTTTTCTGATCTACGCCCCTACATTTTTTAAAGGTTTCTGTGACCAACAGATACATATCTTTATTCCCAATCATGTTAAATCCATAGATTACAGCCTAATTTATTTATTTCAATTGACTGCTTTCCTTATATGAACTATAACTCAGTAAAATCTTTTGTTGCATTAATATTTTTGTTTAGTTGTATTTATAATAAAGGGAAATGTTACCAAAAACATAACATTGTCTAACAAATGTGAGTAATTGCCTAATTGAGGGTTTGGCTGTCCAGGTAAAGACTGAATAAAGTTCTAAGATCCACAACTTGCTTGTAGTTCAAGTTCATGTTTGGGTTGATGACAAAACTAAAGCTTGTTTATTGGATTCATTAAAAGCTGTAGTTTTGGTCCTCATCCTTGTCTCTTTGAGTGTTTGTGTCCTAACTTCATTCCGGATCATGGTCCACAGCAAGGCCCAATCCTGAATGGTGGATCACATTAATGAATGACGATGTTAGGAAAAGGTGTGTGTTTATCTGCCTTGCAGATCATTATCAAGTTTACCAAATTCCTGTCCTTCATGTACAATAAACCATGAATATCTGTATCACAATAATATTACAGGGCCATTACCTGAACGGATACAAAGGTCACTGCAATGTGGCTTACAGTAAATGGGGAACTTCCTTGTCACCTGGCTGGCAGCTCTAAAAGATAGTACCTCAGCCAATTCTATAGCATCATACTGTGAGTGTACTAAAATCACGTTATATCTACAGTAACTTTGATTGGACTGTTCATGTCAACATCATACTTTCAAAATTAACCACTCATTGTTGAATTTGCGATTTCCACCTTGTTGTGTAATGTTTGTGTCCAATGGCCGATGAGCCATGATACATTTTATCTATTATTTATCTTCATATGACACAGCTTGAGAAGGATTTGCCAGTAGATTGTCGACTTGATTCATGATTATGACTGCAAGCTAAGATTTTGAAAGTATGATCTTGACATGATCAGTACTTCTTCTTCTTCTTCTGTGGATTTTATATGGTTGGAAACCACATGATCAGTGCATTCAAAGCTACTGTACACATAATTATTTATTTATTTGATGTCATTTTATCTGTGGCTAATGACCTTTAGCCTCCTTGGGTGGGCACTTCTAATGTAACTCTATGGCAGCACCCCAGGTGCTAGAATTTACGAGGTCTCCCCTTAGACTTGGCGGTGACATAGTGTCCCCATGAGTGACAGAACACTGAGCCAATCACGGCGCAATGCTTCATATTTTCTGCTGGCTTGCCCCACCACCACAGAAAGCACTGAGCTAGGCTGAAACTGCTGCATTTTGGAGCTGCTTTACTCAAGAAAACAAAAAAGAGATAATGTCTGTATGTGGCTATATTAACTCAATGATATATATACAGTGGGGAGAACAAGTATTTGATACACTGCCGATTTGGCAGGTTTTCCTACTTACAAAGCATGTAGAGGTCTGTAATTTTTATCATAGGTACACTTCATGTTATGCAGGTGAATGAGGACCCAACAGCGACTTTACAGAAACAGAGTTTATTCCAAGTCAAAACAGGAAAACTGAAACCCTCTAGTCAGTAGAGGGGAACAACTGGAGATGCGACCACAGACTGCAGGTCGCTTCGGGAAGGCGCAGGCCGTAGCTGATATAGACACCTGCTCACACGCAGCATCTGAAGAAGGCAAAAACACGACAGGACGGAACGAGGACACAGAACAGCAAACAATGATCCGACAAGGACAGAAGCGAAAACAGACAGAGAAATAGGGACTTAATCAGAGGGCAAAATAGGAAACAGGTGTGAAAGAGTAAATGAGGTAGTTAGGAGAATGAGGAACAGCTGGGAGCAGGAACGGAACGATAGAGAGAGAGAGAGAGAGGGGAGAGAGGGAGGGGGAGAGAGAGGGATAGAAAGAGGGAAAGAACCTAATAAGACCAGCAGGGGGAAACGAATAGAAGGGGAAGCACAGGGACAAGACATGACAATCAATGACAAAACATGACAGTACCCCCCCACTCACCGAGCGCCTCCTGGCGCACTCGAGGAGGAACCCTGGCGGCAACGGAGGAAATCATCAATCAACGAACGGTCCAGCACGTCCCGAGATGGAACCCAACTCCTCTCCTCAGGACCGTAACCCTCCCAATCCACTAAGTACCGGTGGCCACGTCCCCGAGAACGCATGTCCATGATCTTCCGTACCCTGTAAATAGGTGCGCCCTCGACAAGGACGGGGGGGGGGGGAAGACGAACGGGGGCACGAAGAAAAGGCTTGACACAGGAGACATGGAAGACTGGGTGGACGCGACGAAGATGTCGCGGAAGAAGCAGTCGCACTGCGACAGGATTGACGACATGAGAAACACGGAACGGACCAATGAACCGCGGAGTCAACTTGCGAGAAGCTGTCGTAAGGGGAAGGTTACGAGTGGAAAGCCACACTCTCTGACCGCGACAATACCTAGGACTCTTAATCCTACGTTTATTGGCGGCTCTCACAGTCTGCGCCCTGTAACGGCAAAGTGCAGACCTGACCCTCCTCCAGGTGCGCTCACAACGTTGGACAAAAGCCTGAGCGGAGGGAACGCTGGACTCGGCGAGCTGGGACGAGAACAGAGGAGGCTGGTACCCAAGACTACTCTGAAAAGGAGATAGCCCGGTAGCAGACGAAGGAAGCGAGTTGTGAGCGTATTCTGCCCAGGGGAGCTGTTCTGCCCAAGACGCAGGGTTTCTAAAAGAAAGGCTGCGTAATATGCGACCAATCGTCTGATTGGCCCGTTCTGCTTGACCGTTAGACTGGGGATGAAAACCGGAAGAGAGACTGACGGAAGCACCAATCAAACGACAGAACTCCCTCCAAAACTGTGACGTGAATTGCGGACCTCTGTCCGAAACGGCGTCTAACGGGAGGCCATGAATTCTGAACACATTCTCAATGATGATTTGTGCCGTCTCCTTAGCGGAAGGAAGCTTAGCGAGGGGAATAAAATGAGCCGCCTTAGAGAACCTATCGACAACCGTAAGAATCACAGTCTTCCCCGCTGACGAAGGCAGACCGGTAATAAAGTCTAAGGCGATGTGAGACCATGGTCGAGACGGAATGGGAAGCGGTCTGAGACGACCGGCAGGAGGGGAGTTACCTGACTTAGTCTGCGCGCAGTCCGAACAAGCAGCCACGAAACGGCACGTGTCACGCTCCTGAGTAGGCCACCAAAACCGCTGGCGAATAGAAGCAAGCGTACCCCGAACGCCGGGGTGGCCAGCTAACTTGGCAGAGTGAGCCCACTGAAGAACAGCCAGACGAGTAGAGACAGGAACGAAAAGAAGGTTACTAGGACAAGCGCGCGGCGACGCAGTGTGAGTGAGTGCTTGCTTTACCTGTCTCTCAATTCCCCAGACAGTCAACCCGACAACACGCCCTTCAGGGAGAATCCCCTCGGGGTCGGTAGAAGCTACAGAAGAACTGAAGAGACGGGATAAGGCATCAGGCTTGGTGTTCTTATTTCCCGGGCGATAAGAAATCACGAATTCGAAACGAGCGAAAAACAACGCCCAACGAGCTTGACGTGCATTGAGTCGTTTGGCAGAACGGATGTACTCAAGGTTCTTATGGTCAGTCCAAACGACAAAAGGAACGGTCGCCCCTCCAACCACTGTCGCCATTCGCCTAGGGCTAAGCGGATGGCGAGCAGTTCGCGGTTACCCACATCATAGTTGCGTTCCGATGGCGACAGGCGATGAGAAAAATACGCGCAAGGATGGACCTTATCGTCAGAATGGAAGCGCTGGGACAGAATGGCTCCCACGCCCACCTCTGAAGCGTCAACCTCGACAATGAATTGTTTAGTGACGTCAGGAGTAACAAGGATAGGAGCGGATGTAAAACGCTTCTTGAGGAGATCAAAAGCTCCCTGGGCGGAACCGGACCACTTAAAGCACGTCTTGACAGAAGTAAGGGCAGTGAGAGGGGCTGCCACTTGACCGAAATTACGAATGAAACGCCGATAGAAATTTGCGAAACCGAGAAAGCGCTGCAACTCGACACGTGACTTAGGGACGGGCCAATCGCTGACAGCCTGGACCTTAGCGGATCCATCTGAATGCCTTCAGCGGAAATAACAGAACCGAGAAATGTGACAGAGGAGACATGAAAAGCGCACTTCTCAGCCTTCACATAGAGACAATTCTCTAAAAGGCGCTGGAGTACACGTCGAACGTGCTGAACATGAATCTCGAGTGACGGTGAAAAAATCAGGATATCGTCAAGGTAAACGAAAACAAAGATGTTCAGCATGTCTCTCAGTACATCATTAACTAATGCCTGAAAACAGCTGGCGCATTGGCGAGACCAAACGGCAGAACCCGGTACTCAAAATGCCCTAACGGAGTGTTAAACGCCGTTTTCCACTCGTCCCCTCTCTGATGCGCACGAGATGGTAAGCGTTACGAAGGTCCAACTTAGTAAAGCACCTGGCTCCCTGCAGAATCTCGAAGGCTGATGACATAAGGGGAAGCGGATAACGATTCTTAACCGTTATGTCATTCAGCCCTCGATAATCCACGCAGGGGCGCAGAGTACCGTCCTTCTTCTTAACAAAAAAAGAACCCCGCCCCGGCCGGAGAGGAAGAAGGCACTATGGTACCGGCGTCAAGAGACACAGATAAATAATCCTCGAGAGCCTTACGTTCGGGAGCCGACAGAGAGTATAGTCTACCCCGAGGAGGAGTGGTCCCCGGAAGGAGATCAATACTACAATCATACGACCGGTGAGGAGGAAGGGAGTTGGCTCGGACCGACTGAAGACCGTGCGCAGATCATGATATTCCTCCGGCACTCCTGTCAAATCGCCAGGTTCCTCCTGAGAAGTGGGGACAGAAGAAATGGGAGGGATGGCAGACATTAAGCACTTCACATGACAAGATACGTTCCAGGATAGGATAGAATTACAAGACCAATTAATAGAAGGATTATGACATACTAGCCAGGGATGACCCAAAACAACAGGTGTGAAAGGTGAACGAAAAATCAAAAAGAAATAGTCTCACTGTGGTTACCAGATACTGTGAGAGTTAAAGGTAGTGTCTCAAATCTGATACTGGGAAGATGACTACCATCTAAGGCAAACATGGGCGTAGGCTTGTCTAACTGTCTGAAAGGAATGTTATGTTTCCGAACCCATGCTTCGTCCATGAAACAACCCTCAGCCCCAGAGTCAATCAAGGCACTGCATGTAGCACCCGAACCGGTCCAGCGTAGATGGACCGACATAGTAGTACAAGATCTAGATGAAGAGACCTGAGTAGTAGCGCTCACCAGTAGCCCTCCGCTTACTGATGGGCTCTGGCCTCTTACTGGACATGAATTAACAAAATGTCCATCAAATCCGCAATAGAGGCACAGGCGGTTGGTGATCCTCCGTTCCCTCTCCTTAGTCGAGATGCGAATCCCTCCCAGCTGCATGGGCTCAGTCTCAGAGCCAGAGGAGGGAGATGGTTGCGATGCGGGAGCAGGGAAACACCGTTGATGCGAGCTCTCTTCCACGAGCCTGGTGACGAAGATCTACCCGTCTTCTATGCGGATGGCGAGAGCAATCAAAGAGTCCACACTGGAAGGAACCTCCCGAGAGAGAATCTCATCTTTGACCACTGTGTGGAGTCCCTCCAGAAAACGAGCGAGCAGCGCCGGCTCTGCTCCAGTCACTAGAGGCAGCAAGAGTACGAAACTCTATAGAGTAATCCGTTATGGATCGATCACCTTGGCATAGGGAAGCCAGGACCCTAGAAGCCTCCCCACCAAAAACTGAACGGTCAAAAACCCGAATCATCTCCTCTTTAAAGTTCTGGTAATTGTTAGAACAATCAGCCCTTGCCTCCCAGATAGCTGTGCCCCACTCTCGGGCCCGGCCAGTAAGGAGTGAAATGACGTAAGCAACCCGAGCTCTCTCTAGAGTATGTGTTGGGTTGGAGAGAGAACACAATCTCACACTGGGTGAGAAAGGAGCGGCACTCAGTGGGCTGCCCGGTGTAGCAAGGTGGGTTATTAACCCTAGGTTCTGGAGGCTCGGCAGGCCAGGAAGTAACAGGTGGCACGAGACTAAGACTCTGGAACTGTCCAGAGAGGTCGGAAACCTGAGCGGCCAGGCTCTCCACGGCATGGCGAGCAGCAGACAATTCCTGCTCGTGTCTGCCGAGCATGGCTCCTTGGATCTCGACGGCAGTGTTACGAGCGTCTGTAGTCGCTGGGTCCATTCCTTGGTCGGATCCTTCTGTCATGCAGGTGAATGAGGACCCAAAGCGACTTGGCGAAACAGAGTATTTAATCCAGAATAAACTTTACAAAACAAAAAGCATAATACTACATGTAAAGACGAGAACGGACTGGAGACTTGATCGAGAACTGCAGGTTGCCTCGGGAAGGCACTTGAACCTAGCAGACTCAGACACCTGCTCACCACGCAGCATCTGAGGGAAACACGACACGACAGGGCAAAACATAGACACAGCACGGTGAATTATAAATGAGGATCCGACAGGGCAGGTACGGGAAACAAGGAGAGAAATAGGGACTCTAATCAGGGAAAAGGATCGGGAACAGGTGTGGGAAGACTAAATGATGATTAGGGGAATAGGAACAGCTGGGAGCAGGAACGGAACGATAGAGAGAAGAGAGAGCGAGAGAGTGAGAGAGGGAGGGGGAGAGAGAGGGATAGAAAGAGGGAAAGAACCTAATAAGACCAGCAGAGGGAAACGAATAGAATGGGAAGCACAGGGACAAGACAAGATAATAAATGACAAAACATGACATAAAGCACGTCTTGACAGAAGTAAGGGCTGTGAGAGGGGCTGCCACTTGACCGAAATTACGAATGAAACGCCGATAGAAATTTGCGAAACCGAGAAAGCGCTGCAACTCGACACGTGACTTAGGGACGGGCCAATCGCTGACAGCCTGGACCTTAGCGGGATCCATCTGAATGCCTTCAGCGGAAATAACAGAACCGAGAAATGTGACAGAGGAGACATGAAAGGCGCACTTCTCAGCCTTCACATAGAGACAATTCTCTAAAAGGCGCTGGAGTACACGTCGAACGTGCTGAACATGAATCTCGAGTGACGGTGAAAAAATCAGGATATCGTCAAGGTAAACGAAAACAAAGATGTTCAGCATGTCTCTCAGTACATCATTAACTAATGCCTGAAAGACAGCTGGAGCATTAGCGAGACCGAACGGCAGAACCCGGTATTCAAAATGCCCTAACGGAGTGTTAAACGCCGTTTTCCACTCGTCCCCCTCTCTGATGCGCACGAGATGGTAAGCGTTACGAAGGTCCAACTTAGTAAAGAACCTGGCTCCCTGCAGAATCTCGAAGGCTGACGACATAAGGGGAAGCGGATAACGATTCTTAACCGTTATGTCATTCAGCCCTCGATAATCCACGCAGGGACGCAGGGTACCGTCCTTCTTCTTAACAAAAAAAACCCCGCTCCGGCGGGAGAGGAAGAAGGCACAACGGTACCGGTGTCGAGAGAAACAGACAGATAATCTTCGAGAGCCTTACGTTCGGGAGCCGACAGAGAGTATAGTCTACCCCGAGGGGGAGTGGTCCCCGGAAGGAGATCAATACAACAATCATACGACCGGTGAGGAGGAAGGGAGTTGGCTCGGGACCGACTGAAGACCGTGCGCAGATCATGATATTCCTCCGGCACTCCTGTCAAATCACCAGGTTCCTCCTGAGAAGAGGGACAGAAGAAACAGGAGGGATAGCAGACATTAAACACTTCACATGACAAGAAACGTTCCAGGATAGGATAGAATTACTAGACCAATTAATAGAAGGATTATGACATACTAGCCAGGGATGACCCAAAACAACAGGTGTAAAAGGTGAACGAAAAATCATAAAGGAAATGGTCTCACTGTGGTTACCAGATACTGTGAGGGTTAAAGGTAGTGTCTCACATATGATACTGGGGAGAAGACTACCATCTAAGGCGAACATGGGCGTGGGCTCCCCTAACTGTCTGAGAGGAATGTCATGTTTCCGAGCCCATGCTTCGTCCATAAAACAACCCTCAGCCCCAGAGTCTATCAAGGCACTGCAGGAAGCTGCCGAACCGGTCCAGCGTAGATGGACCGACAAGGTAGTACAGGATCTTGATGGAGAGACCTGAGTAGTAGCGCTCACCAGTAGCCCTCCGCTTACTGATGAGCTCTGGCCTTTAACTGGACATGAAATGACAAAATGTCCAGCAGAACCGCAATAGAAGCAAAGGCGGTTGGTGATTCTCCGTTCCCTCTCCTTAGTCGAGATGCGAATACCTCCCAGCTGCATGGGCTCAATCTCTGAGCCAGTGGGAGGAGATGGTTGAGATGCGGAGAGGGGGAACACCGTTAACGCGAGCTCTCTTCCACGAGCTCGGTGACGAAGATCTACCCGTCGTTCTATGCGGATGGCGAGTGCAATCAAAGAATCCACGCTGGAAGGAACCTCCCGGGAGAGAATCTCATCCTTAACCACAGCGTGGAGTCCCTCCAGAAAACGAGCGAGCAACGCCGGCTCGTTCCAGTCACTGGAGGCAGCAAGAGTGCGAAACTCTATAGAGTAATCCGTTATGGATCGATCACCTTGACATAGGGAAGCCAGGGCCCTGGAAGCCTCCCTCCCAAAACTGAACGATCAAAAACCCCTATCATCTCCTCTTTAAAGTTCTGATACTCGTTAGTACACTCAGCCCTTGCCTCCCAGATAGCTGTGCCCCACTCCCGAGCCCGTCCCGTAAGGAGTGATATGACGTAGGCGATCCGAGCTCTCTCTTGAGTATGTGTTGGGCTGGAGAGAGAACACAATATCACACTGGGTGAGAAAGGAGCGGCACTCAGTGGGCTGCCCAGAGTAACATGGTGGGTTATTAACCCTAGGTTCCGGAGACTCGGAAGACCAGGAAGTAGCTGGTGGCTCAAGACGGAGACTCTGAAACTGTCCTGAGAGGTCGGAGACCTGAGCGGCCAGGGTCTCAACGGCATGACGAGCAGCAGACAATTCCTGCTCGTGTCTGCCGAGCATCGCTCCCTGGATCTTGACGGCTGAGTAGCGAGAATCCGTAGTCGCTGGGTCCATTCCTGGTCGGATCATTCTGTTATGCAGGTGAATGAGGACCCAACAGCGACTTTACAGAAACAGAGTTTATTCCAAGTCAAAACAGGAAAACTGAAACCCTCTAGTCAGTAGAGGGGAACAACTGGAGATGCGACCACAGACTGCAGGTCGCTTCGGGAAGGCGCCGGCCGTAGCTGATATAGACACCTGCTCACACGCAGCATCTGAAGAAGGCAAAAACACGACAGGACGGAACGAGGACACAGAACAGCAAACAATGATCCGACAAGGACAGAAGCGAAAACAGAGAGATAAATAGGGACTTAATCAGAGGGCAAAATAGGAAACAGGTGTGAAAGAGAAAATGAGGTAGTTAGGAGAATGAGGAACAGCTGGGAGCAGGAACGGAACGATAGAGAGAGAGAGAGAGAGAGAGAGAGAGGGAGAGAGGGAGGGGGAGAGAGAGGGATAGAAAGAGGGAAAGAACCTAATAAGACCAGCAGGGGGAAACGAATAGAAGGGGAAGCACAGGGACAAGACATGACAATCAATGACAAAACATGACACTTCAACTGTGAGAGACGGAATCGAAAACAAAAATCCAGAAAATCACATTGTATGATTTTTAAGTCATTAATTAGCATTTTATTGCATGACATAAGTATTTGATCATCTACCAACCAGTAAGAATTCCGGCTCTCACAGACCTGTTAGTTTTTCTTTAAGAAGCCCTCCTGTTCTCCAGACCTCTACATGCTTTGTAAGTAGGAAAACCTGCAAAATCGGCAGTGTATCAAATACTTGTTCTCCCCACTGTACATTATAAATTGTTTGCAAACTGATATGTGACACGTATTAATGCCAAAATAACATGCAAAACAGTGGGGTTCAAAACAGGGTTCAAAACAGTTCGGACTCTGAATGACGGGACACCGCTGTTACTACTACAGTCTGAGGGTCTTCTGCTCTTGGGCTTACAGATGGACCAGATTCCATGACCATCCTGGGCCGACACATCGCTGAGGTGGAGTCATTCACCCTTATTTACTGCTCTGTTCAGTCTGTACCGCCTGCTACGTTCACCTGGTTGTTCAATGGGCAGCAGACAGGTGTACATGAAGCTGGATACATCATAAGGAGCGTCAGCTACAACAACAGTGGGGACTACAGATGTGATGCTCGAATGATCTCACCGGAAATGTTATCAGTGTGGACCATAGTCTGTCAGTGAAAGGTACAATGGAATCTCTGATACAGTCACGAGAGAATCAAAGCTAATTAAATGCAAAAACGATCAACTATCACAAAAACTATTAACTATCACAACAGTGGTCATTTGTAACTCAGTTGATAAAAATGGCACTTGCAACGCAAGGATAGTGGGTTCGATTCCCAGGACCACCCACATCTAAAAAATGTATGCATGCATAACTGAAAGTCGCTTTGGATAAAAGTGTCTGCTAAATGGCAGTAGCATCATCTGTTCTAGAGGTTGTGTTTTGTTTATGTTTGATTGATTGATTGAATCCATCCCTGTGCATTGCAGATAAAACCCCTCCACCCCTAAGCCCAGAGGGAGCAGCAGGTATAGCAGTCGCTGTGATGTTGGTAGTGGTTGCTGTAGCTCTTGGTCTCTATTTCGGCATAACTCATCAACGGTGAGTCTATGAAAATAGCGTGGTTGGTAGTGCCATTATGCTGGCAAAGTAACAAACATAATAATTGTATTTCTGGTTTTACATAGAAAACAGGAAGCCATTTGATTTCAATAGATAAAATGTCTTCCGTCAATTGTGGGGACATAACAATACATTTCAAGAAGACATTTGAGGTTTTGTGTATTAATGGTTTGCAGACCATTTAGGCTGTTGATAAAGGTCCCATAAATCAATGTTTCTGTATGATGTTTAGGAACAATTCCACAAATACTACTGAGACAGGTAAGAGAAAAACATGATCATTTTAGTCTAGTACACTTTTTTTCAATTACTGTATGGTAATTGTACAGTCCATGCAAGTATTGAGATGAGAGTGGAGAGCTGCAGATGATGACCACAGTTGTCTTTTATCGTCTGTGAAAAAGAATTTTAAAAATAAAAGTATTTGTTGTTTCAACTTAATTAGTCGCATGGCCTTTTTCAACCTCTATCATTGACAAATAAAATGTATTTAAGTCAACTTGACCATTTGTCAGTATAACCTACTATTCCTAGTTGAATCAATTTCAACTTTAATGTAGAGTTATCCTAACTAACACCAAATTTACTTCAGGAACCAGCCTTGCACCTGACACCAGCCATGGACCAGAAGCTAAAGGTCAGAGAGATTGTTGAATGTTGAGTATTGAGTGTTGCGAAACAATCTGTCTCATTAACACTTAAAATGTACTGTACATTATCAACTTCATCAACTGCTGATTTGTTTGCAGGTGGTCGTGTGTATGAGAATGTAGGACCTCCATTACCACCTCCAAGAGTGAGTTTCCACCACCAAATTATATAAAACACTTATGATACTTATGATGATATTGTATATCTATGTTTCCCACCATGTTTCAGTTCATTATCAGAGTTTTATCAAAAAATATATATTTAAACGTTTTTATATAAATGTTTTTATATTATTTAGTTTTAGTTTTAGCATTAGGGTCAGAAGGTAGCCTATGTGTGGGAGGCTAGGAGACATTTGTGTTATATAGTTTTTGTGTATTTTGGGGATATCACTTGCCACTGTGGTGCGGTAATGCATAAGGTGATGGGTCAGGTCATAGGTTAGCTTTAAAGGTAGACTCGGCAAGATGACGTAGATACACAAACTTAACAGTGGTAGTGGATCCATTTCCGCAAGCAGGAGCATTGAAGCGCGAGGCTACACCTCTCAGCCCAAAATGTAGAGTCAAAAAACTGTGCATAATTCATGATGGTTTTTATTTTTATTTTAGTTTGTTTTGGAGTCAAAGATAATAGTTTAGGTATAGTTTTAGTTTTTCAAGGAGGTTGGTTAATTATTTTATTTCATTTTAATTAATAGTTTTTTCACTATAAGTTTTAGTTTTAGTTTGTTATAATAATCTTGCAACTTACTGCATTGGAGCATTTTGTTATGATACCTGTTGTCACGCCCTGACCTTAGTTATCTATGTTTTCTGTATTATTTTGGTCAGGTCAGGGTGTGACGAGGGTGGGTATGTGTGTTTTCCTTGTCTAGGGGTTTTTCTATATCTATGGGTTTTTGTATGTCTAGGTATTTGTAGGTCTATGGTGGCCTGAATTGATTCCCAATCAGAGAGAGCTGTTTATCATTTTCTCTGATTGGGGATCCTGTTTAGGTTGCCATTTTCCATTTTGGTTTTGTGGGTTATTGTCTATGTGTAGTTGTCCGTCAGCACTCGTGTTATATAGTGGCACGGTCGTTTTGTTTAGTGTTTTTTTGTCATTAAAAGAAGAATGTATGCTTATCACGCTGCGCCTTGGTCTCCTCGTTATGACGAACGTGACAGAATAACCCACCAAACCAGGACCAAGCAGCGTGTGAATGAGGAGTGGACATCCTGGGCCTGGGAGAAAGATGAGTGGAGGACACCCTGGACCTGGGAGAAAGATGAGTGGAGGACATCCTGGGCCCGGGAGAAAGATGAGTGGAGGACATCCTGGACCTGGGAGAAAGATGAGTGGAGGACACCCTGGACCTGGGAGAAAGATGAGTGGAGGACACCCTGGACCTGGGAGAAAGATGAGTGGAGGACATCCTGGGCCTGGGAGAAAGATGAGTGGAGGACACCCTGGACCTGGGAGAAAGATGAGTGGAGGACATCCTGGGCCCGGGAGAAAGATGAGTGGAGGACATCCTGGACCTGGGAGAAAGATGAGTGGAGGACATCCTGGGCCCGGGAGAAAGATGAGTGGAGGACATCCTGGGCCCGGGAGAAAGATGAGTGGAGGACATCCTGGACCTGGGAGAAAGATGAGTGGAGGACATCCTGGACCTGGGAGAAAGATGAGTGGAGGACATCCTGGACCTGGGAGAAAGATGAGTGGAAGACATCCTGGACCTGGGAGAAAGATGAGTGGAGGACATCCTGGGCCCGGGAGAAAGATGAGTGGAGGACATCCTGGACCCGGGAGAAAGATGAGTGGAGGACATCCTGGACCTGGGAGAAAGATGAGTGGAGGACATCCTGGACCTGGGAGAAAGATGAGTGGAGGACATCCTGGACCTGAGAGAAAGATGAGTGGAGGACATCCTGGACCTGGGAGAAAGATGAGTGGAAGACATCCTGGACCTGGGAGAAAGATGAGTGGAGGACATCCTGCGCCCGGGAGAAAGATGAGTGGAGGACATCCTGGACCTGGGAGAAAGATGAGTGGACGACATCCTGGGCCCGGGAGAAAGATGAGTGGAGGACATCCTGGGCCCGGGAGAAAGATGAGTGGAGGACATCCTGGGCCTGGGAGAAAGATGAGTGGAGGACATCCTGGACCCGGGAGAAAGATGAGTGGAGGACATCCTGGACCCGGGAGAAAGATGAGTGGAGGACATCCTGGACCTGGGAGAAAGATGAGTGGAGGACATCCTGGACCTGGGAGAAAGATGAGTGGAAGACATCCTGGACCTGGGAGAAAGATGAGTGGAGGACATCCTGCGCCCGGGAGAAAGATGAGTGGAGGACATCCTGGACCTGGGAGAAAGATGAGTGGACGACATCCTGGGCCCGGGAGAAAGATGAGTGGAGGACATCCTGGACCCGGGAGAAAGATGAGTGGAGGACATCCTGGACCCGGGAGAAAGATGAGTGGAGGACATCCTGGACCTGGGAGAAAGATGAGTGGAGGACATCCTGGACCTGAGAGAAAGATGAGTGGAGGACATCCTGGAGCAGGGAGAAAGATGAGTGGAGGACATCCTGGAGCAGGGAGAAAGATGAGTGGAGGACATCCTGGACCTGGGAGAAAGATGAGTGGAGGACATCCTGGACCTGGGAGAAAGATGAGTGGAGGACATCCTGGACCTGGGAGAAAGATGAGTGGAGGACATCCTGGACCTGGGAGGAGGTAATGGCAGGGGACAAGACCCTGCCATGGAAGCAGGTGGAGATGGAACAGGAGGAAAGGTGATGGTATGAGGAGTCAAGGCAACCACAGGAACCCCAAGATAATTTTGGGGGTTTTGGGAGGCACATGGGGCAGTCAGCGGAGCCGAGGAGTAAACCAGAGCCAGTCAGGGAGAAGGAGGAGAGAGAAATGGGGAAGTTGGTGGAGGATGCACGGATTTGGAATAAAATAACATGTTGTCAGTTTGGTGCCACCTGAGTCAGCTCTCCGTACTCGTCCTGAATCGTGTGTTAAAGTTCCAGAACAATTGATGCCGGCTATACACACCAGGTCTCCAGTGTACCTTCAAGACACTGTTCCTGCTCCACACTCTCCCTCCAGTGCACTTTCCCAGTCAGGTGTGTCCTGTTCCTGCTCCTGGCACTCTCCCTGAGGTGCGGGTCTCCAGCCCGGTACCACCAGTACCGGCACCACGCACTAGGCCTATAGTGCGCCTCGGCAGTCCAGTACGTCCTGTTCCTCCTCTCCGCACTCGCCCTGAGGTGTGTGTCCCCAGCCCGGCACTACCAGTTCCAGCACCAAGCCCCCAGGGTCCAGTATGCTCTGTTCCTCCTCCTAGCACTCGCCCTGAGGTGCGTGTCACCAGCCCAGTACCACCAGTGCCAGCACCACGCACCAGGCCTACAGTGCGCCTCGGCAGTCCAGAGCGTCCGGTGATGAGCCACGGTTCAGCTCAACAAAGGCGGAAGGACCAGGGTAAAGATGGGGGGGGGGGCGTCCAGAACCAGAGCCGCCACTGAGGGTAGATGCCCACCCGGACACTCTCCTATAATTTCAGGTTTGCGGTCAGAAGTCCGCACCTTTGGGGGGGTACTGTCACGCCCTGACCTTAGTGATCTATGTTTTCTGTATTATTTTGGTCAGGGTGTGACGAGGGTGGGTATGTGTTTTGGTCTTGTCTAGGGGTTTTTCTATATCTATGGGGTTTTTGTATTTGAATTGGTTCCCAATCAGACAGCTGTTTATCATTGTCTCTGATTGGGGATCCTATTTAGGTTGCCATTTCCATTTTGATTTTGTGGGTTATTGTCTGTGTAGTCGCCTGTCAGCACGTGTTATAATAGCTTCACGTTCGTTTTTGTTTCTTTTTAGTGTTTTTCCTTCATTTAAAGAAGAATGTATGCTTATCACGCTGCGCCTTGGTCTCATCAATATGCCGAGCGTGACACCTGTAATGAAAAGGAGTACTCTCCGATACACAATCTTTGATATACCACATTGTCCCTGACTAGCCTATCTATTAGCTAGATGATTTAAACAAACTTACTCAATGTGTCTATTTTTGTCTTCTCTACCGGAAATCCAGGGCTCCAACATATACAACAGAAGTTTAAAGTGGTAGGTTTTTATTGCATTTTATCCTCATTATGATATTACCTTTGATAATACTTGCTTTATAGTTGTCTCAATCTCTCTCCCTCGCTCTCCCTGACTTAGAGCAGCTGATTTCAACTAATCTTGCACAGTTGGAGATGGATTCACCCATCAAGTTTTACACCGTAATCAAAGAAATGCAGAGAGGGCAAACATTCACTGGAGGACCAGCCAAGAAGACGAGAAACTAGACCCTACTGGACTCCTCTACTGAGTAGACACTGGTCTTTGTACTGTACAGCTCAGCCATCCAGCTATGTATACAGTACTTGCTCAATGTAAATATGGAATAGGCAACTATAGAGGACAAATTATATCCTCTTAAATTGCACACACCAGTTGAGGTCTGACTAATTGGAATCAGCTTTCTCTGGTCAGTGTCATCAATAGGGGCGTTTTCAGAGAAACCTCCCCTACTGAAACACATTTCGCAACAGGTAACAGCAACTTTTTTTTCCACTGAAAGGACAAAGATGAGAGGCAGTTTGCGTAATCCTGTTATGCTTGCTGAATCCTCACAAACCTAGGGAGGACTAGACTGCCTATGTGGCTCTGGCCAAAAGAAGTGCACTATATAGTATGTGAAATATTAACTGAAATTCCAATAAAAGAATGGTGTTAAATGTTGTATTCGTCTCATGAACTGAACCTGCTCCATGTATGACTTATCGGTTCCCATAGCTTTGTTAGACAAGTCTTACATTCCTGAGTCGCCACTAGAAGGGAGGGTGGAGTTTGCTAATGCTTTCAGAGGCTCCATCACTATAAAATATGTGGAGATGATGGGAAATGCACCTTTAAATGGGCAGGCTCCATCAGTGGCACACTTAAAGACACACCCACCGTCACTGTGCTGGGTGTCAGTAACTCCCAAGGGTAATGTGAGTTATCCTATCAAACAAATGTTATTTATTATGCATTTATCATTCTGTAATGCTCCTGTCTAGTAATCCATGCCGTAAAATACCCTAAAGAACAAGAGATGGTGTGGGAAATCAAGGCTGTGTGTGTAACCAGGCTGTATTGTGTTTTCAGAACCATCATCAGTAATGTTGTCAGTGGGGTCTGTTACTAGGATTGTGATAGCAGTGCTTGTAACGCTGATTGTCATCTGAGTGAGAAGCAATCCAAATATAACCCTTCCTACACACCTGCATGCACGCACATGCGGTACGTGCACACGCTCGCACATGCAGTACGTGCACACGCTCGCACATGCAGTACGTGCACACGCTCGCACATGCAGTACGTGCACACGCTCGCACATGCAGTACGTGCACACGCTCGCACATGCAGTACGTGCACACGCTCGCACATGCAGTACGTGCACACGCTCGCACAAAAGTGTTTTAAACATGGGGCAAGGGATCATCTTCAGACAATCAAAGAATACTCCTGACTTGCCATATGTCGGCAAATCACCAGTAGTCATACTGACCACAGTCTAAAAAGAAAAAAGGTCCAGATAACCAGAAACCGTTTCAAACAGTTTACCAAACTCATGGGAGGAAGTACGACATATGCTTCCTATATTTTCACTTCTCTATCTGTAGCGGTTTGTTAACCCACATTAGACAAGTAGTCTTTTCCACCGTCTATGCTCAGTTCCTGATTGATGCTTCAGTTCATTTACTTTACAACCATTTGAGGGTATTTTGACCGTGTGCAGACCATAGATTACACAGATCACAGTGTTTTGACCGTGTGTAGACCATAGATTACACAGATCACAGTGTTTTGACCGTGTGTAGACCATAGATTACACAGATCACAGTGTTTTGACCGTGTGTAGACCATAGATTACACAGATCACATTTGTAGCAGGAGTGCTATGGAAAAATGCAGACTGTCTGCCGTTTTGCTGCTGGCACACATTGGCCTCTCTTCAGGTAAGACATTTTTATTTGTAACTTTATTCTCTTATAGAGAAGGCCCTTTTAACCTGGAGGGAAAATAGAGAAGGTCCTGTTAACCTGGAATTTTGTTCAGTAGATATGAAGAAAACAGGGAGTTACCATCTGAACTTGTCCAAAAAGGAATACTAATTTTAGTTCTCAGTTTCAAAAATGTTGATATTTCGGTCCCAAATTAACACGACTCAGACTAGAGGGGAAAACAGAAGCTAAAAACCAATAATGAACAACTGTATGATTCTGTTTTTTAAAATGGTTCGTAATCCTCTCTCTCTCTCTCCATTCCTCGCTCTTCTTCGGTCTCCATCTCCAGTAGTGTTGGAAGCTCAGGTCAGTGTTGAACCACAGGTGACAGGGTACCAGGGTAATGATGTCACACTGCGTTGTAAGTTGCTCCAGGGCACTCTCATTCAGGCTGAGTGGCAGTGGGAGATGTCAGATACTAAAAAGTTTTCCATAGCTGTCTTTAACCCTAACTTAGGGCAAAACATTTCTGGGTCACCTCTAAAAGGGAGGTTGGAGTTCGCTGGAGCTTCCGCCGGTGATTCCTCTATTACTATAAAAGATGTGGAGATGACTGATGCAGGGAAATACATCTGTCTCCTGACAGTCTTCCCCAGTGGCTCATTTGAGAGAACAACCATCCTCACTGTACTGAGTAAGTCTGGAAGTTCATCTTTAATATTGCAGATAGATTGTGGCTTCCATCAATGTAATTGTATGCATCATTTCCATCATTTCCAATATATATCTATTTTTATATGTCATTTTCCCCTAACCATTCCATCTCTCCCTATTTGGAGTAAACTAATGGGCAACAACACTTAGGCTTCTACATACTATATACATTTTACGGACACAGTATATTTTACAATAGTTATATTGTGTTTGTTTTTAGTCCCATCCTTCAGCTCCACTCAACCCTCTGGAACTCTTAATATAGGGAAGAAAAGAAAGGATCTCATTAAATGATTGAAATATTAACATTGATTAGTGACAATAGTTTTCCTGTAGATACTGTAGGATTCAATCTGACATGCAGCTGTATCAGAGGTCAAAGAGGTTACAGGGGTTTTGTTTCCTTCCCAGATCAGATTCCACCTCCATCATCTGGCGAGGTTGTGGGAATTGTTACCGCAGCCCTCCTGGTAACAGCTGTCGTGACAGCCACAGCTTACCTCATCATTGCCAGGAAGAGGTGTGTGTACGCTGTCTGTAACACATAGTTCCAGAACATAATGAACATATACTGTATGTATCTCAATGGCATGCAATGTATCATCAGACATTACAAGTGCAGAGGAACTGAATCTTGTGTTTTACCAGTGAATGTATTTATATTATTCTCTCTAACTAGGCACAAGGCTTTATTCAACCCCTCTGTCAGCATTGGTGAGTAGCAACCACACGACTCAAGTTCCCCTTCTGCTCAGTTAGACCTGTCCTGGATTTCTGCTTTCTGTAAGACCCGCTGTGGTTGTTTTTCAGATGCAAGCAGCCTGGTGGTCAATGCAGACAGGACAGGAAGACAGGAGGTGAGTTCTTTTGTTGAAAACCTGTTTTTCGCTCTGCGTTTGACTGAATTCCAGCCTAAGATTTTAGCTAATCACATTATATTTGTAATCATTCAGTGATCCTCATCTATCTCACCCTCTCCCTCCCTTTGTCATTCCCCAGGACCTGGTTTATTCTGAGATCGTCAGATTCAACATTGACAAGAGGAAAGCACACGACCCATCTGGAGAAGACCAGAAAGATGCAGATGTCAAGCCAGCTGAGGATGTCACCTACTCTGCAGTGGCAGTGGGACAACAGCATTCTTTAAGGGAAGACACAGTTTACTCTCAGGTGGTGAGAAAGGACTGGGACATAGATGATGTATGGACTGTCTAAGCACAATAACAGTAAAGGGATAACCAGGCGTCCTTTATATTCACATACATTTAACTGAAGTTATCTCTTGTTGGGGAAGTGACCTCCTTATTAGACAAAGCCATATAGATCCTACAGAAGGGCTATGTGTGTGAATACTGAAAAATGATTGCCACCAACAGAATGCTATATATATCGGGCATACAAACACAACATGCACTTTGGAAAGCCACAGTCAGTCAATAAATAATGTAATAATACTCGTAGGAAAGGTTTTCGTCTTTAGCTCACAATCTGTGGATTTTTTATTTTATTTTTATTTCACCTTTATTTAACCAGGTAGGCTAGTTGAGAACAAGTTATCATTTGCAACTGCGACCTGGCCAAGATAAAGCATAGCAGTGTGAACAGACAACACAGAGTTACACATGGAGTAAACAATTAACAAGTCAATAACACAGTAGAAAAAAAGGGGAGTCTATATACAATGTGTGCAAAAGGCATGAGGAGGTAGGGGAATAATTACAATATTGCAGATTAACACTGGAGTGATAAATGATCAGATGATCATGTACAGGTAGAGATATTGGTGTGCAAAAGAGCAGAAAAGTAAATAAATAAAAACTGTGGGGATTAGGTAGGTGAAAATGGGTGGGCTATTTACCAATAGATTATTTACAGCTGCAGCGATCGGTTAGCTGCTCAGATAGCTGATGTTTGAAGTTGGTGAGGGAGATAAAAGTCTCCAACTTCAGCGATTTTTTGCAATTCATTCCAGTCACAGGCAGCAGAGTACTGGAACGAAAGGCGGCGAATGAGGTGTTGGCTTTAGGGATGATCAGTGAGATACACCTGCTGGAGCGCGTGCTACGGATGGGTGTTGCCATCGTGACCAGTGAACTGAGATAAGGTGGAGCTTTACCTAGCATGGCCTTGTAGATGACCTGGAGCCAGTGGGTCTGGCGACGAATATGTAGCGAGGGCCAGCCGACTAGAGCATACAAGTCACAGTGGTGGGTAGTATAAGGTGCTTTAGTGACAAAACGGATGGCACTGTGATAAACTGCATCCAGTTTGCTGAGTAGAGTGTTGGAAGCGATTTTGTAGATGACATCGCCGAAGTCGAGGATCGGTAGGATAGTCAGTTTTACTAGGTAAGCTTGGCAGCGTGAGTGAAGGAGGCTTTGTTGCGGAATAGAAAGCCGACTCTTGATTTGATTTTCGATTGGAGATGTTTGATATGGGTCTGGAAGGAGAGTTTGCAGTCTAGCCAGACACCTAGGTACTTATAGGTGTCCACATATTCAAGGTCGGAACCATCCAGTGTGGTGATGCTAGTCGGGCATGCGGGGGCAGGCAGCGAATGGTTGAAAAGCATGCATTTGGTTTTACTAGCGTTTAAGAGCAGTTGGAGGCCACGGAAGGAGTGTTGTATGGCATTGAATCTCGTTTGGAGGTTAGATAGCACAGTGTCCAATGACGGGCCGAAAGTATATAGAATGGTGTCATCTGCGTAGAGGTGGATCAGGGAATCGCCCGCAGCAAGACCAACATCATTGATATATACAGAGAAAAGAGTCGGCCCGAGAATTGAACCCTGTGGCACCCCATAGAGACTGCCAGAGGACCGGACAGCATGCCCTCCGATTTGACACACTGAACTCTGTCTGCAAAGTAATTGGTGAACCAGGCAAGGCAGTCATCCGAAAACCGAGGCTACTGAGTCTGCCGATAAGAATCTGGTGATTGACAGAGTCGAAAGCCTTGGCAAGGTCGATGAAGACGGCTGCACAATACTGTCTTTTATCGATGGCGGTTATGATGTCGTTTAGTACCTTGAGTGTGGCTGAGGTGCACCCGTGACCGGCTCGGAAACCAGATTGCATAGCGGAGAAGGTACGGTGGGATTCGAGATGGTCAGTGACCTGTTTGTTGACTTGGCTTTCGAAGACCTTAGATAGGCAGGGCAGAATGGATATAGGTCTGTAACAGTTTGGGTCCAGGGTGTCTCCCCCTTTGAAGAGGGGGATGACTGCAGCAGCGTTCCAATCCTTGGGGATCTCAGACAATATGAAAGAGAGGTTGAACAGGCTGGTAATAGGGGTTGCGACAATGGCGGCGGATAGTTTCAGAAATAGAGGGTCCAGATTGTCAAGCCCAGCTGATTTATACAGGTCCAGGTTTTGCAGCTCTTTCAGAACATCTGTTATCTGGATTTGGGTAAAGGAGAACCTGGAGAGGCTTGGGCGAGGAGCTGCGGGGGGGCCGGAGCTGTTGGCCGAGGTAGGAGTGGCCAGGCGGAAGGCATGGCCAGCCGTTGAGAAATGCTTGTTGAAAAAATACATGGCACATGGAAACCAAATGAGGGTGGTCTATGATGATAGGTGGGATGGGCCGAGAGTGGCTGAGGGTTGGGATTAAAGAGCTGAGGTCTATGGTGATAGGTGGGATGGGCTGAGAGTGGCTGAGGGTTGATATTAAAGAGCTGAGGTCTATGGTGATAGGTGGGATGGGCTGAGAGTGGCTGAGGGGTGGGATTAAAGAGCTGAGGTCTATGGTGATAGGTGGGATGGGCTGAGAGTGGCTGAGGGGTGGGATTAAAGAGCTGATGTCTATGGTGATAGGTGGGATGGGCTAAGGGTTTGGATTAAGTTTATGTTTGGCAATGTATTATTCTTTTGTGACTGTTCAATTTAAATGTGCCATGTACAGTTGAAGTCAGAAGTGTACATACACATAGGTTGGAGTCATTAAAACTCGTTTTTCAACCACTCCACAAATTTCTTGTTAACAAACTATAGTTTTGGCAAGTCGATTAGGACATCTACTTTGTGCATGACACAAGTCATTTTTCCAACAATTGTTTACAGACAGATTATATCACAATTCCAGTGGGTCAGAAGTTAACATACACTAAGTTTACTGTACCTTTAAACAGCTTGGAAAATTCCAGAAAATTATTTAATGGCTTTAGAAGCTTTTGAAGGGCTAAAAGGAATAATTTGAGTCAAATGGAGGTGTATCTGTGGATGTATTTCAAGGTCTACCTTCAAACTCAGTGCCTCTTTGCTTGACATGATGGGAAAATAAAAAGAAATCAGCCAAGACCTCAGGAAAACAATTGTAGACCTCCACAAGTCTGGTTCATTTTTGGGAGCAATTTCCAAATGCCTGAAGGTACCCCGTTCATCTGTACAAACAATAGTATGCAAGTATAAACACCATGGGACCACGCAGTCGTCATACCGCTCAGGAAGGAGATGCCGTCTGTCTCCTAGAGATGAACGTACTTTAGTACGAAAAGTGCAAATCAATCTAAGAACAATAGCAAAGGACCTTGTGGAGGAAAAAGGTACAAAAGTATCTATATCCACAGTAAATGAGTCCTATATCAACATAACCTAAAAGGCCGCTCAGCAAGGAAGAAGCCACTGCTCTAAAACAGCCATAAAAAAGACAGACTATGGTTTGTAACTGCACATGGGGACAAAGATCATACTTTTTGGAGAAATGTCCTCTGGTCTGATGAAACAAAAATAGAACTGTTTGGCCATAATGACCATCATTATGTTTGGAGGAAAAAGGGGGAGTCTTGCAAGCCAAAGAACACCATCCCAACCGTGAAGCACGGGGGTGGCAGCATCATGTTGTGTGGGTGCTTTGCTGCCGGAGGGATGGGTGCACTTCACAAAATAGATGGCATCATGAGGACGGAAAATTATGTGAATATATTGAAGCGACATCTCAAGACATCAGTCAGGAAGTTAAAGCTTGGTCGCAAATGGGTCTTCAAAATGGACAATGACCTCAAGCATACTTCCAAAGTTGTGGCAAAATGGCTTAAGGACAACAAAGTCAAGGTATTGGAGTGGCCATCACAGAGCCCTGACCTCAACCTAAGGAAAATTTGTGGTCAAAACTGAAAAAGCGTGTGTGAGCCTACAAACTTGATTCAGTTACACCAGCTCTGTCAGGAGGAATAGGCCAACATTCACCCAACTTATTGTGGGAAGCTTGTGGAAGGCTACCTGAAACGTTTGACCCAAGTTAAACTATTTAAAGGCAATGCTACCAAATACTAATTGAGTGTATGTAAACTTCTGACCCACTGGGAATGTGATGAAAGAAATAAAAGCTGAAATGAGTCTTTCTCTCTATTATTATTCTGACATTTCACATTCTTAAAATAAAGTGGTGATCCTAACTGACCTAAGACAGGGCATTTTTACTAGGATTAAATGTCAGGTTTAAATGTATTTGGCATATGTATGTGTATGTAAACTTCCGACTTGAACTGTATGTAAAATGTATATGTAAAATGTATGTATATGTAGTAAAAAAGCTGTAAATTATATTATATTTGTCCTCTGAATAGGGGTGTGGTGGAAGGGTTAATACAATTTTTTTTAAAGTGTCTGACCTCCCTACTGCTGTCTCATCACTGTCAGTGATCAGGCCTACCACCACAGTGTTGTCAGCAAACTTGAGGATGCTTTTTATTTTTTATTTTAATTTTATTTAACCAGGCAAGTCAGTTAAGAACACATTCTTATTTTCAATGACAGCCTGGGAACAGTGGGTTAACTGCCTGTTCAGGGGCAGAACGACAGATTTGTTTCTTGTCAGCTTGGGGATTTGAACTCGCAACCTTCCAGTTACTAGTCCAACGCTCTAACCACTAGGCTACCCTGTCGCCCCTTTTGGCCACGTGGTGAACAGGGAGCAAAGAAGGGGACTAAGCACACACCCCTGAGGGGCCCCCGTGTTGAGGGTCAGCGTGGCGGTCAGCGTGTTGTTGCCAACCCTCACCATATGGGGCCGCCTCGTCATGAAGTCCAGGATCCTGTTGCAGAGGGAGGTGTTCAGTCCCAGGGTCCCCAACATGGTGATGAGCTTCTAAGGGACTATCATGTTGAACACTGAGCTGTGGTCTATGGACAGCAGTCTCGCATAGTTATTTCCCCTCTTGTCCAAGTTTGAGGGCAGTGTGAAATTGAGATTGTGTCATCTGTGAATCTATTATGCCGGTATGCGAATTTGAATGGATCCGGGGTTTTTGGGATGATGGTGTTGATGTGTGTCTTCAGGGCTGGCTCTACACTAACTGTCAGTGACTGACATAAGAGAAAAATTGCATGTACGAACAAATGCCAAACTTGCACCTTGTGTATTCTACTATTCTCTCTCTCCTTTGGAAGACTAGACCATGTCCCCATCTCTTGTTCATGGCCATTGGACACCAATTATTGGTGTGGGGCATTGCATTAACCAGCCTGATAATAGCTAATTTCAATTTGAATAATTTCTCTAAACTCTGAATAGAATATGATTGGAGTTATAGGCCGACTCAGGCTGTTTATAGACACACTATCACATTCCACCTACATCGTAATAGACCGTATAGTCCAGCTATCCTACATAAAAAACGACTGAAGACAGAAACCGATCATTTGGTTCCATTTCAACATATTTAAAAGTGAAACCAAAGCATTGTAACATATTACACAAACCAATGTTTGAACATGTTTCCAATGTTCAAATCAAAAGGCTACAAAGCACAAACCAATGTGGAAAGTCAGAACCGCTGGACAGCAACATAATGAACTCAACAACTGAGGATTGAGAATGAGATCAGAATTACTGCTAAGGCTTGATCCATTAATTAAATCATTCAATGTGTACAAAACTAAAACAATCTGTTCAAATCAAAAGGCCTGATTTAACATGACATCAATAACGCAGCCACATCACGGGTCCCCTGTGCCGACACATTCAGAAATCAAAAGGCCTGATTTAACATGACATCAATAACGCAGCCACATCACGGGTCCCCTGTGCCGACACATTCAGAAATCAAAAGGCCTGATTTAACATGACATCAATAACGCAGCCACATCACGGGTCCCCTGTGCCGACACATTCAGAAATCAAAAGGCCTGATTTAACATGACATCAATAACGCAGCCACATCACGTGTCCCCTGTGCCGACACATTCAGAAATCAAAAGGCCTGATTTAACATGACATCAATAACGCAGCCACATCACGGGTCCCCTGTGCCGACACATTCAGAAATCAAAAGGCCTGATTTAACATGACATCAATAACGCAGCCACATCACGGGTTCCCTGTGCCGACACATTCAGAAATCAAAAGGCCTGATTTAACAGGACATCAATAACGCAGCCACACCACGGGTCCCCTGTGCCGACACATTCAGAAATCAAAAGGCCTGATTTAACAGGACATCAATAACGCAGCCACATCACGGATCCCCTGTGCCGACACATTCAGAAATCAAAAGGCCTGATTTAACAGGACATCAATAACGCAGCCACATCACGGGTCCCCTGTGCCGACACATTCAGAAATCAAAAGGCCTGATTTAACAGGACATCAATAACGCAGCCACATCACGGGTCCCCTGTGCCGACACATTCAGAAATCAAAAGGCCTGATTTAACAGGACATCAATAACGCAGCCACATCACGGGTCCCCTGTGCCGACACATTCAGAAATCAAAAGGCCTGATTTAACATGACATCAATAACGCAGCCACATCACGTCAAGGGTTGGCTTTTTCAAGAGGCTATTGTAACGCCGTTCGTTTGTCGAAAGAGAGTCGGACCAAAATTCGGCGTGGTAGTTACTCATGTTCTTTAATGAAAAAACAACGATACATGAAATAACTGTATATATACAAAAACAACAAACGGAACGTGAAAACCTATACAGCCTGTCTGGTGAACACTAACACAGAGACAGGAACAATCACCCACGAAATACACAATGAAACCCCAGCTACCTAAATATGGTTCCCAATCAGAGACAACAAGAATCACCTGACTCTGATTGAGAACCGCCTCAGGCAGCCAAACCTATGCTACACCCCTACTCAGCCGCAATCCCAATGCCTAGAAAACCCCAATACGAAACACAACATTTAAACCCATGTCACACCCTGGCCTGACCAAATATATAACGAAAATACAAAATACTATGACCAAGGCATGACAGCTATATTATTGCCACTTTTAGTGAGTTTGGTACACATCTGGTAGATAGAGAGCCATATTGCACTTTTACTTTCTTCTCCAACACTTTGTTTTTGCATTATTTAAACCAAATTAAACATGTTTCATTATTTACTTGAGGCTAAATTGATTTTATTGATGTATTATATTAAGTTAAAATAAGTGTTTCCTTCAGTATTGTTGTAATTGTCCTTACTACAAATAAAAAAATGGTAGATAATATCGGTATCGGCTTTTTTGGTCATCCAATAATCGGTATCGGTATCGGCGTTGAAAAATCATAGGCGTTGAAAAATCATAATCGGTCGACCTCTACTTCATTCAGTATGTTGCTCATCAACTTGCTTGTCAACAGATTCCAATGCAGCCTCACTCTCGCTGCTGTCACTCTCGCTGCTGTCACTCTCGCTGTTGTCACTCTCGCTGCTGTCACTCGTCACTCTCGCTGCTGTCACTC
>NW_025747404.1:32500-58141 GCF_021184085.1 Oncorhynchus gorbuscha | reverse complement strand
GGTGTCGTTCTGGTCTAAAGTAGTGCACTACGTAGGGAATAGGGTGTCGTTCTGGTCTAAAGTAATAGCGCAAAGTAATGCACTACGTTAGGGAATACGGTGCCGTTCTGGTCTAAAGTAGTGCACTACGTAGGGAATAGGGTGCCGTTCTGGTCTAAAGTATTGCACTACGTAGGGAATAGGGTGTCGTTCTGGTCTAAAGTAGTGCACTACGTTAGGAATACGGTGCCGTTCTGGTCTAAAGTAGTGCACTACGTAGGGAATAGGGTGCCGTTCTGGTCTAAAGTATTGCACTACGTAGGAATAGGGTGCCATTCTGGTCTAAAGTAGTGCACTACGTAGGGAATAGGGTGCCATTCTGGTCTAAAGTACTGCACTACGTAGGGAATAGGGTGTTGTTCTGGTCTAAAGTAATGCACTACGTAGGGAATAGGGTGCCATTCTGGTCTAAAGTACTGCACTACATAGGGAATAGGGTGCCATGCATTCACAGTGTTCCCGCTGTAGCTTCGCCTTGCTTGGCTGCAGCACAAAAAAATACCTTTGTTGTTTCTGTGAAATTTGGTTTGGTCACAGTGTCAAGGCACTGTGTTCTATTAGGCAACGACATGGCTGTTGGTCGGGGAGGAGGAGGAGAGGAGAGGAGAGGAGAGGAGAGGAGAGGGAGGGAGGAGGAGGAGAGGAGGAGAGGCAAGGAGGAGAGGAGAGGAGAGGAGAGGAGAGGAGAGGGAGGAGGAGAGGAGGAGGAGAGGAGAGGAGGAGGAGGGGAGGAGAGGAGGAGAGGAAGAGAGGGGGAGGAGAGGAAGAGAGGGGGAGGAGAGGGAGGAGAGGAGGAGGAGGAGGAGGAGGGAAGAGAGGGAGGAGGAGAGGAGGAGGAGGAGGAGAGGAGAGGAGGAGGAGAGGAAGAGAGGAGAGAGGAGAGGGAGAGGAAAGGGGGAGAGGAAGAGAGGAAATGAGGAGGAGGAGAGGAAAGGGAGAGGAGAGGAGGAGGAGAGGAGGAGGAGAGGAGGAAGAAAGGAGGAGAGGAAGAGAGGGAGGAGGAGGAGAGGAGGAGAGGGAGGAGGTGGTCAAGGAGGATGAGGATGAGGAAGATAATGAGAAGGAGGAGGAAGAGAGGGAGGAACAGGATATATATAAACGCTCCTGGATATTGTAAGGTTAACAACCAAGAAAATCTGATTCCTCCGTCTTGGGTATTAGTCAGGCAGCGAAAAGATGTTAATTTGGTTCAGGGAGTTAATCCTGGGGAATGAGGCAGATATAAAGAATGAGATTACATTTCTGGGCCGGACTCAGAACCACCACTGACCAAGGCTGTGTCCCAAATGGCCACCTTGTCCCTACATAGTGCACTCCTTTAAACCCTATTCTCTACATAGTGCACTCCTTTAAACCCTAGTCCCTACATAGTGCACTCCTTTAAACCCTATTCTCTACATAGTGCACTCCTTTAAACCCTATTCTCTACATAGTGCACTTCTTTAAACCCTAGTCCCTACATAGTGCACTCCTTTAAACCCTATTCTCTACATAGTGCACTCCTTTAAACCCTAGTCCCTACATAGTGCACTCCTTTAAACCCTATTCTCTACATAGTGCACTCCTTTAAACCCTAGTCCCTACATAGTGCAATCCTTTAAACCCTATTCTCTACATAGTGCACTCCTTTAGACCCTATTCTCTACATAGTGCACTCCTTTAAACCCTATTCTCTACATAGTGCACTCCTTTAAACCCTATTCTCTACATAGTGCACTCCTTTAAACCCTAGTCCCTACATAGTGCACTCCTTTAAACCCTATTCTCTACATAGTGCACTCCTTTAAACCCTCGTCCCTACATAGTGCACTCCTTTAAACCCTAGTCCCTACATAGTGCACTCCTTTAAACCCTATTCTCTACATAGTGCACTCCTTTAAACCCTATGCTCTACATAGTGCACTCCTTTAAACCCTATTCTCTACATAGTGCACTCCTTTAAACCCTATTCTCTACATAGTGCAATCCTTTAAACCCTATTCTCTACATAGTGCACTCCTTTAAACCCTATTCTCTACATAGTGCACTCCTTTAAACCCTATTCTCTACATAGTGCACTCCTTTAGACCCTATTCTCTACATAGTGCACTCCTTTAAACCCTATTCTCTACATAGTGCACTCCTTTAAACCCTATTCTCTACATAGTGCACTCCTTTAAACCCTAGTCCCTACATAGTGCACTCCTTTAAACCCTATTCTCTACATAGTGCACTCCTTTAAACCCTAGTCCCTACATAGTGCACTCCTTTAAACCCTATTCTCTACATAGTGCACTCCTTTAAACCCTATGCTCTACATAGTGCACTCCTTTAAACCCTATTCTCTACATAGTGCACTCCTTTAAACCCTATTCTCTACATAGTGCACTCCTTTAAACCCTATTCTCTACATAGTGCACTCCTTTAAACCCTATTCTCTACATAGTGCACTCCTTTAAACCCTATTCTCTACATAGTGCACTCCTTTAAACCCTATTCTCTACATAGTGCACTCCTTTAAACCCTATTATCTACATAGTGCACTCCTTTAAACCCTATTCTCTACATAGTGCACTCCATTAAACCCTATTCTCTACATAGTGCACTCCTTTAAACCCTATTCTCTACATAGTGCACTCCTTTAAACCCTCGTCCCTACATAGTGCACTCCTTTAAACCCTAGTCCCTACATAGTGCACTCCTTTAAACCCTATTCTCTACATAGTGCACTCCTTTAAACCCTATTCTCTACATAGTGCACTCCTTTAAACCCTATTCTCTACATAGTGCACTCCTTTAAACCCTATTCTCTACATAGTGCACTCCTTTAAACCCTATTCTCTACATAGTGCACTCCTTTAAACCCTATTCCCTACATAGTGCACTCCTTTAAACCCTCATCCCTACATAGTGCACTCCTTTAAACCCTATTCTCTAAATAGTGCACTCCTTTAAACCCTCGTCCCTACATAGTGCACTCCTTTAAACCCTATTCTCTACATAGTGCACTCCTTTAAACCATATTCTCTACATTGTGCACTCCTTTAAACCCTATTCTCTACATAGTGCACTCCTTTAAACCCTATTCTCTACATAGTGCACTCCTTTAAACCCTAGTCCCTACATAGTGCACTCCTTTAAACCCTATTCTCTAAATAGTGCACTCCTTTAAACCCTATTCTCTACATAGTGCACTCCTTTAGACCCTAGTCCCTACATAGTGCACTCCTTTAAACCCTATTCTCTACATAGTGCACTCCTTTAAACCCTCATCCCTACATAGTGCACTCCTTTAAACCCTATTCTCTAAATAGTGCACTCCTTTAAACCCTCGTCCCTACATAGTGCACTCCTTTAAACCCTATTCTCTACATAGTGCACTCCTTTAAACCCTATTCTCTACATTGTGCACTCCTTTAAACCCTATTCTCTACATAGTGCACTCCTTTAAACCCTATTCTCTACATAGTGCACTCCTTTAAACCCTATTCTCTACATAGTGCACTCCTTTAAACCCTAGTCCCTACATAGTGCACTCCTTTAAACCCTATTCTCTAAATAGTGCACTCCTTTAAACCCTATTCTCTACATAGTGCACTCCTTTAGACCCTAGTCCCTACATAGTGCACTCCTTTAAACCCTATTCTCTACATAGTGCACTCCTTTAAACCCTATCCTTTAAATAGTGCACTCCTTTAAACCCTATTCTCTAAATAGTGCACTCCTTTAAACCCTATTCTCTACATAGTGCACTCCTTTAAACCCTATTCTCTAAATAGTGCACTCCTTTAAACCCTATTCTCTACATAGTGCACTCCTTTAAACCCTATTCTCTACATAGTGCACTCCTTTAAACCCTATTCTCTACATAGTGCACTCCTTTAAACCCTATTCTCTACATAGTGCACTCCTTTAAACCCTATTCTCTACATAGTGCACTCCATCTGCAGGCTCCAACACAGCCACCCAGAACGCCGAAGGCTGCTCCATAGCTTTGTGTATTAGCGTTAATTAACCAAGTGGGTTGATCTTTTCAACCCTACGCCCTGAAACTCTGCATATTGATTCAGATGTTGAACTAAAGACTGAACCGTGTGTTCCCAACAAGAAGATCCCCTACAGTCAGTCTCTTTCTCAGTGGTATAACGTACTTAGGTAAAAAAAAATACTTTCAAGGAAATAGCAAGCTTTTTTTTAAACGGTTTGTTTGAGATTGAAGTTCGAGGTTGGCTTTTGAAAGTGGTTTTTCTACAATTTATGCTTTGGCCACAAATACCAGTATAGGACAAGTCAACATTATTTGGGTATGAGTAAACTCAATATGAACTTTTAAACGTAATATTTTCACTGGGCAGTTACTGTAAAGATAATTGCGTAATTATCGTATTTCGCCGTCCTAACGTAGTCTTCACTAGCCAGCTAGCTAACGTCCACTGTTTAGCTGCACTGGAGAAACTATTACACTCAACTGAACGACTTGATTAGTGTAGTGTTAGCTAGCTACATAGCTGTCTTTGCTGTCTTCGTATCTTCGTTCCAAGATAATAGTGTTGTTTAGGTTTAGAGTGTCTAGTCTTAGAGTGATTATCTTAATTTACCGAGGTTAGCTAGCCAGCTATTTGTCGTCCTTAACGTAGGAGACTCTGCTAGCTAGCCAACAGCTAGCCAACAGCTAGCCAACGTCTTCTGAATAGAACTCAACAACCCGGTCGCATTCACAGGTAGTATCACATTTTCATTTCATTTCATTACAGCACAACGGTTTGATTTGTTTGATCGTAGCTAGCTACATAGCCGTCTTTGTATCAAAGATAATTGTGTAGTCTAGAGCGATTCTCTAGGTTAGCTAGCCAGCTATTGTCGTTCTTTTAACGCAACGTAACGTAAACAACACTACTAGCTAGCCAGCTAGCCCCCGAATAGCAGCACTGTAGAAACTATTACACTCAACGGAACGACTTGATTAGTGTAGTGTCAACAACGCACCCACTGCCAGCTAGCCTACTTCAGCAGTACTGTATCATTTTAATCATTTTAGTCAATAAGATTCTTGCTACGTAGCTTAACTTTCTGAATATTCGAGACGTGTAGTCCACTTGTCATTCCAATCTCCTTTGCATTAGCGTAGCCTCTTCTGTAGCCTGTCAACTATGTGTCTGTTTATCCCTGTTCTCTCCTCTCTGCACAGACCATACAAACGCTCCACACCGCGTGGCCGCGGCCACCCTAATCTGGTGGTCCCAGCGCGCATGACCCACGTGGAGTTCCAGGTCTCCGGTAGCCTCTGGAACTGCCGATCTGCGGTCAACAAGGCAGAGTTCATCTCAGCCTATGCCTCCCTCCAGTCCCTCGACTACTTGGCACTGACGGAAACATGGATCACCACAGACAACACTGCTACTCCTACTGCTCTCTCTTCGTCCGCCCACGTGTTCTCGCACACCCGAGCTTCTGGTCAGCGGGGTGGTGGCACCGGGATCCTCATCTCTCCCAAGTGGTCATTCTCTCTTTCTCCCCTTACCCATCTGTCTATCGCCTCCTTTGAATTCCATGCTGTCACAGTTACCAGCCCTTTCAAGCTTAACATCCTTATCATTTATCGCCCTCCAGGTTCCCTCGGAGAGTCCATCAATGAGCTTGATGCCTTGATAAGCTCCTTTCCTGAGGATGGCTCACCTCTCACAGTTCTGGGCGACTTTAACCTCCCCACGTCTACCTTTGACTCATTCCTCTCTGCCTCCTTCTTTCCACTCCTCTCCTCTTTTGACCTCACCCTCTCACCTTCCCCCCCTACTCACAAGGCAGGCAATACGCTTGACCTCATCTTTACTAGATGCTGTTCTTCCACTAACCTCATTGCAACTCCCCTCCAAGTCTCCGACCACTACCTTGTATCCTTTTCCCTCTCGCTCTCATCCAACACCTCCCACACTGCCCCTACTCGGATGGTATCGCGCCGTCCCAACCTTCGCTCTCTCTCCCCCGCTACTCTCTCCTCTTCCATCCTATCATCTCTTCCCTCCGCTCAAACCTTCTCCAACCTATCTCCTGATTCTGCCTCCTCAACCCTCCTCTCCTCCCTCTCTGCATCCTTTGACTCTCTATGTCCCCTATCCTCCAGGCCGGCTCGGTCCTCCCCTCCCCGCTCCGTGGCTCGATGACTCATTGCGAGCTCACAGAACAGGGCTCCGGGCAGCTGAGCGGAAATGGAGGAAAACTCGCCTCCCTGCGGACCTGGCATCCTTTCACTCCCTCCTCTCTACATTTTCCTCCTCTGTCTCTGCTGTTAAAGCCACTTTCTACCACGCTAAATTCCAAGCATCTGCCTCTAACCCTAGGAAGCTCTTTGCCACCTTCTCCTCCCTCCTGAATCCCCCCCCCCTCCCTCTGCAGATGACTTCGTCAACCATTTTGAAAAGAAGGTCGACGACATCCGATCCTCGTTTGCTAAGTCAAACGACACCGCTGGTTCTGCTCACACTGCCCTACCCTGTGCTCTGACCTCTTTCTCCCTCTCTCTCCAGATGAAATCTCGCGTCTTGTGACGGCCGGCCGCCCAACAACCTGCCCGCTTGACCCTATCCCCTCCTCTCTTCTCCAGACCATTTCCGGAGACCTTCTCCCTTACCTCACCTCGCTCATCAACTCATCCCTGACCGCTGGCTACGTCCCTTCCGTCTTCAAGAGAGAGAGAGTTGCACCCCTTCTGAAAAAACCTACACTCGATCCCTCCGATGTCAACAATTACAGACCAGTATCCCTTCTTTCTTTTCTCTCCAAAACTCTTGAACGTGCCGTCCTTGGCCAGCTCTCCGCTATCTCTCTCTAAATGACCTTCTTGATCCAAATCAGTCAGGTTTCAAGACTAGTCATTCAACTGAGACTGCTCTCCTCTGTATCACGGAGGCGCTCCGCACTGCTAAAGCTAACTCTCTCTCCTCTGCTCTCATCCTTCTAGATCTATCGGCTGCCTTCGATACTGTGAACCATCAGATCCTCCTCTCCACCCTCTCCGAGTTGGGCATCTCCGGCGCGGCCCACGCTTGGATTGCGTCCTACCTGACAGGTCGCTCCTACCAGGTGGCGTGGCGAGAATCTGTCTCCTCACCACGCGCTCTCACCACTGGTGTCCCCCAGGGCTCTGTTCTAGGCCCTCTCCTATTCTCGCTATACACCAAGTCACTTGGCTCTGTCATAACCTCACATGGTCTCTCCTATCATTGCTATGCAGACGACACACAGCTAATCTTCTCCTTTCCCCCTTCTGATGACCAGGTGGCGAACTGCATCTCTGCATGTCTGGCAGACATATCAGTGTGGATGACGGATCACCACCTCAAGCTGAACCTCGGCAAGACGGAGCTGCTCTTCCTCCCGGGGAAGGACTGCCCGTTCCATGATCTCGCCATCACGGTTGACAACTCCATTGTGTCCTCCTCCCAGAGCGCTAAGAACCTTGGCGTGATCCTGGACAACACCCTGTCGTTCTCAACCAACATCAAGGCGGTGGCCCGTTCCTGTAGGTTCATGCTCTACAACATCCGCAGAGTACGACCCTGCCTCACACAGGAAGCGGCGCAGGTCCTAATCCAGGCACTTGTCATCTCCTGTCTGGATTACTGCAACTCGCTGTTGGCTGGGCTCCCTGCCTGTGCCATTAAACCCCTTCAACTCATTCAGAACGCCGCAGCCCGTCTGGTGTTCAACCTTCCCAAGTTCTCTCACGTCACCCCGCTCCTCCGTTCTCTCCACTGGCTTCCAGTTGAAGCTCGCATCCGCTACAAGACCATGGTGCTTGCCTACGGAGCTGTGAGGGGAACGGCACCTCAGTACCTCCAGGCTCTGATCAGGCCCTACACCCAAACAAGGGCACTGCGTTCATCCACCTCTGGCCTGCTCGCCTCCCTACCACTGAGGAAGTACAGCTCCCGCTCAGCCCAGTCAAAACTGTTCGCTGCTCTGGCCCCCCAATGGTGGAACAAACTCCCTCATGACGCCAGGACAGCGGAGTCAATCATCACCACCTTCCGGAGACACCTGAAACCCCACCTCTTTAAGGAATACCTAGGATAGGATAAGTATTCCCTCTCACCCCCCCCTTTAAGATTTAGATGCACTATTTTAAAGTGACTGTTCCACTGGATGTCATAAGGTGAATGCACCAATTTGTAAGTCGCTCTGGATAAGAGCGTCTGCTAAATGACTTAAATGTAAATGTAAATGTTTAAACCCTATTCTCTACATAGTGCACTCCTTTAAACCCTATTCTCTACATAGTGCACTCCTTTAAACCCTATTCTCTACATAGTGCACTCCTTTAAACCCTATTCTCTACATAGTGCACTCCTTTAAACCCTATTCTCTACATAGTGCACTCCTTTAAACCCTATTCTCTACATAGTGCACTCCTTTAAACCCTATTCTCTACATAGTGCACTCCTTTAAACCCTATTCTCTACATAGTGCACTCCTTTAAACCCTATTCTCTACATAGTGCAATCCTTTAAACCATATTCTCTACATAGTGCACTCCATTAAACCCTATTCTCTACATAGTGCACTACTTTAGAACCTATTCTCTACATAGTGCACTACTTTAGACCCTATTCTCTACATAGTGCACTCCTTTAAACCTTATTCTCTACATAGTGCACTCCTTTAAACCCTTTTCTCTACATAGTGCACTCCTTTAAACCCTATTCTCTACATAGTGCACTCCTTTAGAACCCTATTCTCTACATAGTGCACTCCTTTAAACCCTATTCTCTACATAGTGCACTCCTTTAAACCCTATTCTCTACATAGTGCACTACTTTAGAACCTATTCTCTACATAGTGCACTACTTTAGACCAGAGCCCTATGGCACCCTATTCACTTTATAGTCCACTACTTTTGGTTGTAGTCCCATAGGGTCTGGGTAAAAGTAGTGCACTTTGTAGTAATTTTCATTTGGGATGAAGCCAGAGATCGCTCATCTCACAGAGGTGTGACAAATGGAGGCAAAATAGATGCTGAGTGACTAATTAGTAACGTGGGCTGGAGGTCGGGCTTCTAGGAGGACTGAGATGGGCTGGAGGTCCGGCTACCAGGAGGATAATGAGATGGGCTGGAGGTCAGGCTTCTAGGAGGACTGAGATGGGCTGGAGGTCCGGCTACCAGGAGGATAATGAGATGGGCTGGAGGTCAGGTTGCCAGGAGGATAATGAGATGGGCTGGAGGTCAGGCTTCTAGGAGGACTGAGATGGGCTGGAGGTCCGGCTACCAGGAGGATAATGAGATGGGCTGGAGGTCAGGTTGCCAGGAGGATAATGAGATGGGCTGGAGGTCCGGCTACCAGGAGGATAATGAGATGGGCTGGAGGTCCGGCTACCAGGAGGATAATGAGATGGGCTGGAGGTCAGGTTGCCAGGAGGATAATGAGATGGGCTGGAGGTCCGGCTACCAGGAGGATAATGAGATGGGCTGGAGGTCAGGCTTCTAGGAGGACTGAGATGGGTTGGAGGTCAGGCTACCAGGAGGACAATGAGATGGGCTGGAGGTCAGGCTTCTAGGAGGACTAAGATGGGCTGGAGGTCAGGCTACCAGGAGGAGGTTTGGTGAGGTTTGGTGGTGGTGGTGTGGTGGTGGTGGTGAGGTGTGGTGGTGTGGTGTGGTGGTGGTGGTGTGGTGGTGGTGGTGAGGTGTGGTGTGGTGTGGTGGTGGTGTGGTGGTGGTGTGGTGAGGTGAGGTATGGTGTGGTGTGGTGGTTGTGGGGTGGTGGTGTGGTGAGGTGTGGTGTGGTGTGGTGGTGGTATGGTGTGGTGGTGGTGTGGTGGTGGTGTGGTGAGGTGTGGTGTGGTGGTGGTGTGGTGGTGGTGTGGTGAGGTGTGGTGTGGTTTGGTGGTGGTGTGGTGGTGGTGTGGTGAGGTGTGGTGTGGTGTGGTGGTGTGGTGGTGTGGTGGTGGTGTGGTGGTGGTGTGGTGGTGGTGTGGTGAGGTGGGGTGTGGTGTGGAGGTGTGGTGGTGTGGTGGTGGTGTGGTGGTGGTGTGGTGGTGGTGTGGTGTGGTGGTGTGGTGGTGGTGTGGTGGTGGTGTGGTGAGGTGTGGTGTGGTGTGGTGGTGGTGTGGTGTGGTGGTGGTGTGGTGGTGGTGTGGTGGTGGTTTGGTGTGGTGTGGTGGTGGTTTGGTGTGGTGGTGGTGGTGTGGTGGTGGTGTGGTGGTGGTGTGGTGGTGGTGTGGTGAGGTGTGGTGTGGTGGTGGTGTGGTGGTGGTTTGGTGTGGTGTGGTGGTGGTGTGGTGGTGGTGTGGTGGTGGTGTGGTGGTGTGGTGGTGGTGTGGTGGTTGTGTGGTGGTGGTGTGGTGGTGGTGTGGTGGTGGTGTGGTGGTGGTTTGGTGTGGTGTGGTGGTGGTTTGGTGTGGTGGTGGTTTGGTGAGGTGGTGGTTTGGTGTGGTGGTGGTTTGGTGTGGTGTGGTGGTGGTTTGGTGCGGTGGTGGTTTGGTGTGGTGGTGGTTTAGTGTGGTGTGGTGGTGGTTCGGTGTGGTGGTGGTTTGGTGTGGTGGTGGTTTGGTGTGGTGTGGTGTGGTGTGGTGGTGCGGTGTGGTGTGGTGGTGTGGTGGTGGTGTGGTGGTGGTGTGGTTGTGGTGTGGTGAGGTGTGGTGTGGTGTGGTGGTGCAGTGTGGTGTGGTGGTGGTGTGGTGGTGGTGTGGTGAGGTGTGGTGTGGTGGTGTGGTGTGGTGTGGTGTGGTGGTGGTGTGGTGAGGTGTGGTGTGGTGTGGTGGTGGTGGTGTGGTGGTAGTGGTGGTGTGGTGGTGGTGTGGTGATGTGGTGCGGTGTGGTGTGGTGGTGGTGGTGTGGTGTGGTGGTGTGGTGGTGTGGTGGTGTGGTGAGGTGTGGTGTGGTGGTGGTGTGGTGTGGTGTGGTGGTGGTGTGGTGGTGGTGTGGTGTGGTGTGGTGGTGGTGTGGTGGTGGTGTGGTGGTGGTGTGGTGGTGGTGTGGTGTGGTGGTGGTGTGGTGGTGGTGTGATGGTGGTTTGGTGAGGTGGTGGTTTGGTGTGGTGGTGGTTTGGTGTGGTGTGGTGGTGGTTTGGTGTGGTGGTGGTTTGGTGAGGTGGTGGTTTGGTGTGGTGGTGGTTTGGTGTGGTGTGGTGGTGGTTTGGTGCGGTGGTGGTTTGGTGTGGTGGTGGTTTGGTGTGGTGGTGGTTTGGTGTGGTGTGGTGGTGGTTTGGTGCGGTGGTGGTTTGGTGTGGGTTTGGTGTGGTGTGGTGGTGGTTTGGTGTGGTGGTGGTTTGGTGTGGTGGTGGTTTGGTGTGGTGTGGTGTGGTGTGATGGTGCGGTGTGGTGTGGTGGTGTGGTGGTGGTGTGGTGGTGGTGTGGTGGTGGTGTGGTGAGGTGTGGTGTGGTGGTGCGGTGTGGTGTGGTGGTGGTTTGGTGAGGTGTGGTGTGGTGTTGGTGGTGGTGTGGTGGTGGTGTGGTGAGGTGGTGCGGTGTGGTGTGGTGGTGGTGTGGTGGTGGTGGTGTGGTGTGGTGGTGTGGTGGTGGTGGTGGTGGTATGGTGAGGTGTGGTGTGGTGGTGGTGTGGTGGTGGTGTGGTGTGGTGGTGGTGGTGGTGTGGTGGTGTGGTGGTGGTGTGGTGTGGTGGTGGTGGTGTGGTGTGGTGGTGTGGTGGTGTGGTGGTGGTGTGGTGGTGGTTTGGTATGGTGGTGGTGTGGTGTGGTGGTGGTGGTGGTGGTGGTGTGGTGTGGTGGTGGTGGTGTGGTGTGGTGTGGTGGTGGTGTGGTGTGGTGGTGTGGTGGTGGTGTGGTGGTGGTGGTGGTGTGGTGGTGTGGTGGTGGTGGTGTGGTGGTGTGGTGGTGTGGTGGTGTGGTGGCAGTGGTGGTGGTGTGGTGTGGTGGTGTGGTGGTGGTGGTGTGGTGGTGGTGGTGTGGTGTGGTGGCGTGGTGGTGTGGTGTGGTGTTGTGGTGGTGTGGTGCGGTGTGGTGAGGTGTGGTGAGGTGTGGTGTGGTGGTGTGGTGTGGTGGCGTGGCGCGGTGCGGTGTGGTGAGGTGTGGTGTGGTGTGTTGGTGTGGTGTTTCTCCAGGTAACTGATGGGTAGCAGATTAACATGATTCCTGAAAATAATAAATATATTTTTCATCTTGAAAAAGCAAAATGCTTTTAAAACATAAACACCTGCTAGATCGTCTGAATCCCCCTGATGGCTTTTAGCTTGAGAGGAGAAGAGGCTTGTTAGTTCTTCATTCTGCGTGTTTCGATGAATAAGAATGATGTTTTTTTGTTGTCAAATCTGCTTTAAACCACAGCGAGCTCATTGAAATGAGGCTTTACATTTTTTTAACATTATACCCCCTTTTCCTCCCCAAATTCATGGTATCCAATTATTAGAAGTTCCTATTTTGTCTCATCGCTACAACTCCCGTACGGGCTCTGGAGAGACGAAGGTCGAAAGTCATGCGTCCTCCGATACACAACCCAACCAAGCCGCACTGCTTCTTAACACAGCGCGCATCCAACCCGGAAGCCAGCCGCACCAACGTGTCGGAGGAAACAACGTGGCCCTTAGCGACCTGGTCAGCGTGAGCTGAGCCCGGCCCGCCACAGGAGTCGCTAGTACGTGATGAGACAAGGATATCTCTGCCGGCCAAGCCCTCCCTAACCCGGATGACGCTAGGCCAAGCCCTCCCTAACCCGGACGACGCTAGGCCAAGCCCTCCCTAACCTGGACGACGCTAGGCCAAGCCCTCCCTAACCCGGACGACGCTAGGCCAAGCCCTCCCTAACCCGGACGACGCTAGGCCAAGCCCTCCCTAACCCGGACGACGCTAGGCCAAGCCCTCCCTAACCCGGACGACACTAGGCCAAGCCCTCCCTAACCCGGACGACGCTAGGCCAAGCCCTCCCTAACCCAGATGACACTAGGCCAAGCCCTCCCTAACCCGGATGACGCTAGGCCAAGCCCTCCCTAACCCGGACGACGCTAGGCCAAGCCCTCCCTAACCCGGACGACGCTAGGCCAAGCCCTCCCTAACCCGGACGACACTGGGCCAAGCCCTCCTTAACCCGGACGACGCTAGGCCAAGCCCTCCCTAACCCAGATGACACTAGGCCAAGCCCTCCCTAACCCGGAGGACGCTAGGCCAAGCCCTCCCTAACCCGGATGACGCTAGGCCAGGCCCTCCCTAACCCTGATGACGCTAGGCCAAGCCCTCCCTAACCCGGACGATGCTAGGCCAAGCCCTCCCTAACCCAGATGACGCTAGGCCAAGCCCTCCCTAACCCAGATGACGCTAGGCCAAGCCCTCCCTAACCCAGATGACGCTAGGCCAAGCCTTCCCTAACCCAGATGACGCTAGGCCAAGCCCAACCTAACCCAGATGACGCTAGGCCAAGCCCTCCCTAACCCAGATGATGCTAGGCCAAGCCCTCCCTAACCCGGACGACGCTAGGCCAAGCCCTCCCTAACCCGGACGACGCTAGGCCAAGCCCTCCCTAACCCAGATGACGCTAGGCCAAGCCCTCCCTAACCCAGATAACGCTAGGCCAAGCCCTCCCTAACCCAGATGACGCTAGGCCAAGCCCTCCCTAACCCAGATGACGCTAGGCCAAGCCCAACCTAACCCAGATGACGCTAGGCCAAGCCCTCCCTAACCCAGATAACGCTAGGCCAAGCCCTCCCTAACCCAGATGACACTAGGCCAAGCCCTCCCTAACCCGGACGACGCTAGGCCAAGCCCTCCCTAACCCGGACGACGCTAGGCCAAGCCCTCCCTAACCCGGACGACGCTAGGCCAAGCCCTCCCTAACCCAGATGACGCTGGGCCAGTTGTGCGTCGCCCCATGGACCTCCTGGTTGCTGTGACAGAGCCTGGGCTCCAACCCAGAGTCTCTGGTGGCACAGCTGGCACTGTGATGCAGTGCCTTAGACCACTAAGGAGGCCGGGGAATGTAGCTTTCTGATGATATCGTCTGGTGGCTGGTGATGGGCAATAAGAGGGGGGCTGGGCTGGTGACGGACAGTAAGAGGGGGGCTGGTGACGGACAACAAGAGGGGGGCTGGTGACGGACAACAAGAGGGGGCTGGTGACGGACAACAAGAGGGGGCTGGTGACAGACAACAAGAGGGGGCTGGGCTGGTGACAGACAGTAAGAGGGTGGCTGGTGACGGACAACAAGAGGGGGCTGGTGACGGACAACAAGAGGGGGCTGGTGACGGACAACAAGAGGGCTGGTGACGGACAACAAGAGGGGGCTGGTGACGGACAACAAGAGGGGGCTGGTGACAGACAACAAGAGGGGGCTGGGCTGGTGACAGACAGTAAGAGGGGGCTGGTGACAGACAACAAGAGGGGGCTGGTGACGGACAACAAGAGGGGGCTGGTGACGGACAACAAGAGGGGGCTGGTGACGGACAACAAGAGGGGGGCTGGTGACGGACAACAAGAGGGGGCTGGTGACAGACAACAAGAGGGGGCTGGGCTGGTGACAGACAGTAAGAGGGTGGCTGGTGACAGACAACAAGAGGGGGCTGGTGACGGACAACAAGAGGGGGCTGGTGACGGACAACAAGAGGGGGCTGGTGACAGACAACAAGAGGGGGCTGGGCTGGTGACGGACAACAAGAGGGGGCTGGTGACAGACAACAAGAGGGTGGCTGGTGACAGACAACAAGAGGGTGGCTGGTGACGGACAACAAGAGGGGGCTGGTGACAGACAACAAGAAGGGGGCTGGTGACAGACAACAAGAGGGGGGCTGGTGATGGGCAACAAGAGGGGGGCTGGTGATGGGCAACAAGAGGGGGGCTGGTGACGGGCAACAAGAGGGGGGCTGGTGACCTCCGGGAGGCCTAGTGTTAGCTTGTCTGTGCTGTGTGTGTGTCTTTGCGTGCGTGCTTGTTTGTGTGTCAGCGTCGTCTAGCAGCCTGATAGGATGTAATATGATTCAGTATAATATCGTCTGCTAGCAGAATACTCTGCGTGGAAGAGAGAGTAACGCTCCGAGCCAATCAGATCACCCTGACTGGGTTCCAGCACAATTCTCACTGAGCATTAAAGACAGTGAATGAATGAACAGATGTAGCGTACAAGCCCGAGTCATAAAAGGCAGCCTGTCCCTATATAGTGCGTTATCTATTGGTCCTGGCTAAAATAGTGCACTAAATAGGGAACAGGTTTCCATTTGGGACGCATGGTGGAGAGGACAGAGCTGTGTCTTTGTGTCCTTTTGAGGAGAAATAGAAAGAATCCAAGCAAGAGGAAAACATGATAATCATCCTCTCCTCTCCTCTCCCCTCCTCTCCTCCCCTCTTCCTCTCCCCTCCTCTCCTCTCCTCGTACCTCTCCTCTCAGTCTTTATCATTAGAGCTTCCTATTATCTACCCTGACTTCTGGAGATGTGTTTCCAGCAGAGCACCCTGGGAGTCTGGCAGCGAGGCGAGGCTAGCTGTAGGGTCTCCGTCCCAAATGGCACCCTATTCACATTACAGTGCACCACTTTTGACCAGGGCCCATAGGACACTGGTCAAAGGTAGTGCACTAAGTAGGGCATACAGTGAGATTAGGGACGAAGCCTAGCTCTGCTGCTGAGCATTGTGATGAGTTCTCTACTGATGTTTCACTATGTCAGCCCTGCTTTCCTCCCCTCTGCTGCTGCCTCATCCTGCTCTCTCTCTCTCTCTCTCTCTCTCTCTCTCTCTCTCTCTCTCTCTCTCTCTCTCTCTCTCTCTCTCTGTCTCTCTCTCCTCTCTCTCTCTCTCTCTCTCTCTCTCTCTCTCTCTCTCTCTCTCTCTCTCTCTCTCTCTCTCTCTGACTGACCCTCTGTCTCTCTCTCTCTCTGACTGACCCTCTGTCTCTCTCGCTCTCTCTCTCTCTGACTGACCCTCTGTCTCTCTCTCTCTCTCTCTCTCTCTCTCTCTCTCTCTCTCTCTCTCTCTCTCTCTCTCTCTCTCTCTCTCTCTCTCTCTCTCTCTCTCTCTCTCTCTCTCTCTCTCTCTCTCCCTCTCTCTCTCTCTCTCTCTCTCTCTCTCTCTCTCTCTCTCTCTCTCTCTCTCTCTCTCTCTCTCTCTCTCTCTCTCTCTCTCCCCTCTCTCTCCCTCTCTCTCTCTCTCTCCCCCCCTCTCTCTCTCCCTCTCTCTCCCGTTACTCTGTCTGTTACCTGTCGGTTACCGTTACTCTGTCGGTTACCCTGTCTGTTACCGTTACTCTGTCGGTTACCCTGTCTGTTACCCTGTCTGTTACTCTGTCTGTTACCCTGTCTGTTACTCTGTCTGTTACCCTGTCTGTTACCCTGTCTGTTACTCTGCCTGTTACTCTGTCTGTTACTCTGTCTGTTACTCTGTTTTATTACCGTTACCCTGTCTGTTACTCTGTCTGTTACCTGTCTGTTACTCTGTCTGTTACCCTGTCTGTTACTCTGTCTGTTACCCTGTCTGTTACTCTGTCTGTTACTCTGTCTGTTACTCTGTCTGTTACTCTGTCTGTTACCCTGTCTGTTACTCTGTCGGTTACTCTGTCTGTTACTCTGTCTGTTACCCTGTCTGTTACTCTGTCTGTTACCCTGTCTGTTACTCTGTCTGTTACTCTGTCTGTTACCCTGTCTGTTACTCTGTCTGTTACCCTGTCTGTTACTCTGTTTGTTACTCTGTCTGTTACTCTGTCTGTTACTCTGTCTGTTACTCTGTCGGTTACTCTGTCTGTTACTCTGTCTGTTACTCTGTCTGAGAGTTAGTACAGGTTACAGAGGAGAGAGGAGAGAGTTAGTACAGGTTAGAGAGGAGAGAGTTAGTACAGGTTAGAAAGGAGAGAGGAGAGAGTTAGTACAGGTTAGAGAGGAGAGAGGAGAGAGTTAGTACAGGTTAGAGAGGAGAGAGTTAGTACAGGTTACAGAGGAGAGAGTTAGTACAGGTTACAGAGGAGAGAGGAGAGAGTTAGTACAGGTTAGAGAGGAGAGAGTTAGTACAGGTTAGAGAGGAGAGAGTTAGTACAGGTTAGAGAGGAGAGAGTTAGTACAGGTTAGAAAGGAGAGGGGAGAGAGTTAGTACAGGTTAGAGAGGAGAGAGGAGAGAGTTAGTACAGGTTAGAGAGGAGAGAGGAGAGAGTTAGTACAGGTTAGAGAGGAGAGAGTTAGGATCTCTGATGTCTGCTACACTAACAGACCCTCGCTCCTCCACCCCTTCGCCTCCCTCCTCCCTTCTCCACACCTCCAACTCGATCTCGCCATCTGAGGGTAGACTGGCGTGGGAGCTGAGGGGAAAGGAGGGGAAAGGAGGAGGAGGAGCTGAAACAGAGTCAAGAAGAAGGAAAGGAGAGAGGAATAAGAGATGTTATATTAAATAAGTAAAGTGATACGGAGAGTAGAGAGAGAGAGAGAGAGAGAGAGAGAGACAGACAGAGAGACAGAGAGACAGAGAGAGAGAGACAGACAGACAGAGAGAGACAGACAGACAGACAGAGAGAGAGAGAGAGAGAGAGAGAGAGAGAGAGAGAGAGAGAGAGAGAGAGAGAGAGAGAGAGAGAGAGAGAGAGAGAGAGAGAGAGAGAGGGAGAGAGAACAGACATTCTTCTTCTATGGTCTCTTGGGCTCTTCTCTGCCAGCCATTTCTCAAGCTAAATTAAGGATTGAGGTTGGGCTGGGAAGACCCACGAGAGCCAATCTGGCTTCCTAGCCTCTTCTGTTCTGGGGAGCTATAGGGCTGGAATCCAAGTGACAGCCTATTGCCTACATAGCGCACTATTTTGGACCAGAGCCCTATGAACCATTGTCAAAAGTAGTGCACTATTTAGGAATTAGGGTACCGTTTGAGATGCAACCATACTCAATGCGATGGAAGAAGAGATGGCAAAGTGAGAGAACAATATTTTGTTTCCCCCTCCTTCTCGTCCTAGCTCCTCTTCCTCGTCCTCGCTTCTCTTCCTCCTCCTCGTCCTCCTCTTCTCCGTCCTCTTCCTCCTCCTCCTCGTCCTCCTCCTCTTCCTCCTCCTCTTCTCCGTCCTCTTCCTCCTCTTCCTCCTCCTCGTCCTTGCTCCTCTCCCTCCTCCTCATCCTCGCTCCTCAGCCTCCTCCTTGTCATCACTCCTCATCCTCCTCCTCTTCTTCGTCCTCTTCCTCCTCCTCTTCTCCGTCTTCTTCCTCCTCCTCTTCTCCTCCCCTTCCTCCTCTTCCTCCTCCTCGTCCTCCTCCTATTCTCCATCCTCTTCCTCCTCCTCTTCCTCCTCCTCTTCTCCATCCTCTTCCTCCTTCCTCCTCTTCCTCCTCCTCGTCCTCCTCCTATTCTCCGTCCTCATCCTCCTCCTCTTCAATATCCTCCTCTTCCTCCTCCTCTTCAATGTCCTCCTCTTCCTCCTCCTCCTCCTCTTCCTCACTCCCTCTCTCATTCACTCTCTCAGAGGACTCAGAGTCCCTCTGTGAAATCGTTTTTCTTTGTTTTTAACAGGATCGTGGAGCAAATAGGTCTCTGCCTCGCGACTCAATCATGAATGTCAAATCCCTCTGAAATCTTTATAATTTAGAACAGATGTGAGGAAGACAGAACTCTTCGCCGGTGGCCCAACCCCCCCCGGGGCCACTGTCTTTATGAAGACGTATTGTGGACATTTTAATCACCTAGACCTACATATTGACTAGATGAAACCAAAATAGGTCTCTCTCCCCGCCCCTTGCCCCCCCGACGTTTAATAACCTCTCCAAGAAGGAGAAACTGTGTCCCAAATGGGCCCCCTATTCCCTATATAGTGGAGGGCCCTGGTCGGAAAGTAGTGCAATATATAGGGAACAGGGTGGCGTTTGGGATGCAAACCTAGGTGAAAATGGATGAGTTAAAAAAATATATAGTATGTGAAATTAGAGCGAACGAGGCCTGGAGCTGAGAGAGAGGGAGAGACACAGAGGGAGAGAGACACAGAGAGAGGGAGAGAGAAGGAGAGGGGGAGAGAGAGAGAGAGAGAGAGGGAGAGAGAGAGAGAGACAGAGGGAGAGAAAGACAGAGATAGGGAGAGGGAGAGAGAGAGGGAGAGGGAGAGAGAGACATAGGGAGAGAAAGACAGAGATAGGGAGAGATAGGGAGAGGGAGAGAGAGAGGAAGAGAGAGGGAGAGGGAGAGAGAGAGAGAGAGAGAGAGAGAGAGAGAGAGAGAGAGAGAGAGAGAGAGAGAGAGAGAGAGAGAGAGAGAGAGAGGAGAGAGAGAGAGAGAGAGAGACAGAGAGAGACAGAGAGAGACAGAAAGAGAGAGAGAGAGAGGGAGAGAGACCGAGAGACCGAGAGAGAGAGAGAGAGAGAGAGAGAGAGAGAGAGAGAGAGAGAGAGAGAGAGAGAGAGAGAGAGAGAGAGAGAGAGAGATAATCCATTTTTTCTATTATCCAATTATGGTTAATGTGTGTAAACATTATTTCAGGTTTAATTTATACCTTGAAAGTTTCCAATGAGCCAATTAGTAGTTTACAAGGGAGAACTTAATGAACTGTTGAAGACATTAGGACTGTTGACCACCAGGGAAGGATGCTGTATGTACTGTAGGGTTCACTGTTACTGAGGCACCACAAGGACATCACAGGGAAGGATGTTATCTGTACTGTAGGGTTCACTGTTACTGAGGCACCACAAGGACATCACAGGGAAGGATGTTATCTGTACTGTAGGGTTCACTGTTACTGAGGCACCACAAGGACATCACAGGGAAGGATGTTATCTGTACTGTAGGGTTCACTGTTTCTGAGGCACCACAAGGACATCACAGGGAAGGATGTTATCTGTACTGTAGGGTTCACTGTTACTGAGGCACCACAAGGACATCACAGGGAAGGATGTTATCTGTACTGTAGGGTTCAATGTTACTGAGGCACCACAAGGACATCACAGGGAAGGATGTTATCTGTACTGTAGGGTTCACTGTTACTGAGGCACCACAAGGACATCACAGGGAAGGATGTTATCTGTACTGTAGGGTTCACTGTTACTGAGGCACCACAAGGACATCACAGGGAAGGATGTTATCTGTACTGTAGGGTTCAATGTTACTGAGGCACCACAAGGACATCACAGGGAAGGATGTTATCTGTACTGTAGGGTTCACTGTTACTGAGGCACCACAAGGACATCACAGGGAAGGATGTTATCTGTACTGTAGGGTTCAATGTTACTGAGGCACCACAAGGACATCACAGGGAAGGATGTTATCTGTACTGTAGGGTTCACTGTTACTGAGGCACCACAAGGACATCACAGGGAAGGATGTTATCTGTACTGTAGGGTTCAATACTACTGTAGCAACACATCAGAGTAGCTATGAGGCTATGACTAAATATCTTTGGGAAAGAGAAAACATGTATTTTTGATACCAGGAAAGACGGATGTCCTTAAACCCTGTAGCTCAGAATTCTTTCTTGACAAAAGAGAGTTTATAAAAATAAAAAAAATCTTTGAATGACAGTCTAGTGACTTACCGACAGAACCTCTGTGTTCTGTTATATCGGGTCCCGGAACCAGCGCTGTGGGCGGAATGTGGAGAAAGGTGCCAGATTACCCCAGAGAGACAAACTGAATAGTGGAGAAAGGTGCCAGATTACCCCAGAGAGACAAACTGAATAGTGGAGAAAGGTGCCAGATTACCCCAGAGAGACAAACTGAATAGAGGAGAAAGGTGCCAGATTACCCCAGAGAGACAAACTGAATAGTGGAGAAAGGTGCCAGCTTACCCCAGAGAGACAAACTGAATAGTGGAGAAAGGTGCCAGATTACCCCAGAGAGACAAACTGAATAGTGGAGAAAGGTGCCAGATTACCCCAGAGAGACAAACTAAATAGTGGAGAAAGGTGCCAGATTACCCCAGAGAGACAAACTGAATAGAGAAGAAAGGTGCCAGATTACCCCAGAGAGACAAACTGAATAGAGGAGAAAGGTGCCAGATTACCCCAGAGAGACAAACTGAATAGAGGAGAAAGGTGCCAGATTAACTCAGAGAGACAAACTGAATAGTGGAGAAAGGTGCCAGTTTACCCCAGAGAGACAAACTGAATAGTGGAGAAAGGTGCCAGATCAAAACCTGCATGAAGATGTTTCCTCATCCAACTAGTGAACTACCAGGTACCTAGACAGATCTAGATGTTTCCTAGTCTCCTCATCCAACTAGTGAACTACCAGGTACCTAGACAGATCTAGATGTTTCCTAGTCTCCTCATCCAACCAGTGAACTACCAGGTACCTAGACAGATCTAGATGTTTCCTAGTCTCCTCATTCAACTAGTGAACTACCAGGTACCTAGACAGATCTAGATGTTTCCTAGTCTCCTCATCCAACCAGTGAACTACCAGGTACCTAGACAGATCTAGATGTTTCCTAGTCTCCTCATCCAACCAGTGAACTACCAGGTACCTAGACAGATCTAGATGTTTCCTAGTCTCCTCATCCAACTAGTGAACTACCAGGTACCTTCACAGATCTAGATGTTTTCTAGAGTCTCCTCATCCAACTAGTGAACTACCAGATACCTAGACAGATCTAGATGTTTCCTAGTCTCCTCATTCAACTAGTGAACTACCAGGTAACTAGACAGATCTAGATGTTTCCTAGTCTCCTCATCCAACCAGTGAACTACCAGGTACCTAGACAGATCTAGATGTTTCCTAGTCTCCTCATCCAACTAGTGAACTACCAGGTACCTAGACAGATCTAGATGTTTCCTAGAGTCTCCTCATCCAACTAGTGAACTACCAGGTACCTAGACAGATCTAGATGTTTCCTAGTCTCCTCATCCAACCAGTGAACTACCAGGTACCTAGACAGATCTAGATGTTTCCTAGTCTCCTCATCCAACCAGTGAACTACCAGGTACCTAGACAGATCTAGATGTTTCCTAGTCTCCTCATCCAACTAGTGAACTACCAGGTACCTAGACAGATCTAGATGTTTCCTAGTCTCCTCATCCAACCAGTGAACTACCAGGTACCTAGACAGATCTAGATGTTTCCTAGTCTCCTCATCCAACCAGTGAACTACCAGGTACCTAGACAGATCTAGATGTTTCCTAGTCTCCTCATCCAACTAGTGAACTACCAGGTACCTAGACAGATCTAGATGTTTCCTAGTCTCCTCATTCAACTAGTGAACTACCAGGTACCTAGACAGATCTAGATGTGTCCTAGTCTCCTCATTCAACTAGTGAACTACCAGGTACCTAGACAGATCTAGATGTTTCCCAGTCTCCTCATCCAACTAGTGAACTACCAGGTACCTAGACAGATCTAGATGTTTCCCAGTCTCCTCATCCAACTAGTGAACTACCAGGTACCTAGACAGATCTAGATGTTTCCTAGTCTCCTCATCCAACTAGTGAACTACCAGGTACCTAAACAGATCTAAGTAACCGTGGAGACGGTCTCTAGACTCCTCATCCAACTAGTGAACTACCAGGTACCTAGACAGATCTAAGTAACCGAGGAGACGGTCTCTAGTCTCCTCATCCAACTAGTGAACTACCAGGTACCTAGACAGATCTAAGTAACCGTGGAGACGGTCTCTAGTCTCCTCATCCAACTAGTGAACTACCAGGTACCTAGACAGATCTAAGTAACCGTGGAGACGGTCTCTAGTCTCCTCATCCAACTAGTGAACTACCAGGTACCTAGACAGATCTAAGTAACCGTGGAGACGGTCTCTAGACTCCTCATCCAACTAGTGAACTACCAGGTACCTAGACAGATCTAAGTAACCGTGGAGACGGTTTCTAGAGTCTCCGCATCCAACAACAACTAACATCCATGAATACATCCATAATCGTTAACACCTAGAAGTGTAGTTGACTACTGGATACAGACTGGTAGATTAATATAAAACACCTGGTAGATTAAAACACCTGTAATCAGAAACACCTTGATGTGTATTATAAACTTGGTGGTTTGAACCCTGAATTCTGATTGGCTGACAGCTGTGGTATACCAAGGCTATGACAAAAACATGCATTTTTACTGCTCTAATTACGTTATTAACCAGTTTATAACAGCTTATAAGGCACCTCAGGGGTTTGTGGTATATGGCCAATATACCGCGGCTAAGGGCTGTGTGCAGTCACTCCATGGGGCATCGTTTATATATGCCATTTTAGCAGACGCTTTTATCCAAAGCGACTTACAGTCATGTGTGCATACATTCTACGAACGGGTGGTCCCGGGGATCGAACCCACTACCGTGGCATTACAAGCGCCATGCTCTACCAACTGAGCTACAGAAGGACCATGCATCGTGCAGAGAACAGCCCTTAGCTGTGGTATATTGGCTATATACCACTCTCCCTCTGGCTTTATTGCTTAACATTTGGCCACTGGATAAATCTCAGCTGCATTCTGGGAATTGGTCCAGAAGTAATTGAGCCAGTAACCATCAGCCAACACAAACAGCAACTCTTCATCAGCGAACTATAGTTGTCTGCACTTTGACTTTCTCCTGACCCCTCCTGATGTCTCCATCTCTGACCCCTCCTGATGTCTCCATCTCTGACCCCTCCTGATGTCTCCATCTCTGACCCCTCCTGATGTCTCCATCTCTGACCCCTCCTGATGTCTCCATCTCTGACCCCTCCTGATGTCTCCATCTCTGACCCCTCCTGATGTCTCCATCTCTGACCCCTCCTGATGTCTCCATCTCTGACCCCTCCTGATGTCTCCATCTCTGACCCCTCCTGATGTCTCCATCTCTGACCCCTCCTGATGTCTCCATCTCTGACCCCTCCTGATGTCTCCATCTCCTGACCCCTCCTGATGTCTCCATCCCTGACCCCTCCTGATGTCTCCATCTCTGACCACTCCTGATGTCTCCATCTCTGACCCCTCCTGATGTCTCCATCTCTGACCCCTCCTGATGTCTCCATCTCTGACCCCTCCTGATGTCTCCATCTCTGACCCCTCCTGATGTCTCCATCTCTGACTCTCTCCTGATGTCTCCATCTCTGACCCCTCCTGATGTCTCCATCTCTTACTCCTCCTGATGTCTCCATCTCTGACCCCTCCTGATGTCTCCATCTCTGACCCCTCCTGATGTCTCCATCTCTGACCCCTCCTGATGTCTCCATCTCTGACCCCTGCTGATGTCTCCATCTCTGACCCCTCCTGATGTCTCCATCTCTGACCCCTCCTGATGTCTCCATCTCTGACCCCTCCTGATGTCTCCATCTCTGACCCCTCCTGATGTCTCCAGCTCTGACCCCTCCTGATGTCTCCATCTCTGACCCCTCCTGATGTCTCCATCTCTGACCCCTCCTGATGTCTCCATCTCTGACCCCTCCTGATGTCTCCATCTCTGACCCCTCCTGATGTCTCCTGATGTCTCCATCTCTGACCCCTCCTGATGTCTCCATCTCTGACTATCTCTGATTAAGTTACCGGTATGATTGAGATACCCGTGTTCACTTACCTGTTTTCTCTTGGTCCTCTCTCCTGGTCCTCTCTCCTAGTACTCTCTCCTAGTCCTCTCTCCTAGTACTCTCTCCTGGTCCACTCTCCTGGTCTTCTCTCCTAGTCCTCTCTCCTGGTCCTCTCTCCAGGTCCTCTCTCCAGGTCCTCTCTCTTGGTTCCTCTCTCCCGGTCCTCTCTCCTGGTCCTCTCTCCAGGTCCTCTCTCCTGGTCCTCTCTCCTGGTCCTCTCTCCTGGTCCTCTCTCCTGGTCCTCTCTCCAGGTCCTCTCTCTTGGTCCTCTCTCCCGGTCCTCTCTCCCGGTCCCCTCTCTTGGTCCTCTCTCCTGGTCCTCTCTCCTGGTCCTCTCTCCTGGTCCTCTCTCTGGGTCCTCTCTCCTGGTCCTCTCTCCTGGTCCTCTCTCCTGGTTCTCTCTCTTGCTCCTCTCTCTTGGTCCTCTCTCCCGGTCCTCTCTCCTGGTCCTCTCTCCTGGTCCTCTCTCCTGGTTCTCTCTCTTGCTCCTCTCTCTTGGTCCTCTCTCCCGGTCCTCTCTCCTGGTCCTCTCCTGGTAGTTGACTACGTAGAGAATAGAGTGCTATTTGGGACACATGTATACAGTATGAAGGACCAGTGTAAATATGCTGCGTAGATATTGTAATGACTGTATGTGTGGCGGCCATTTTCCTAGATGTTTCCCTCTAGATATATATCAGATAGATTCTATATCCTGATGGTCGCTTTCACACTGGTGTAAAAACACTTAACATGCAAGCAGCCGTCCCACTGCGGTTGTTAATGCCGCTACCGGCCACGTCCGAATACATTAGAACTGCCGGTTTTCTGTTGACCTGATGTTGGGGTTAATTAGGGGTCATTGGTGTGGGGGGGGGGGGGTCATCCACCTTGTTTTCCTACCCGCGACCCAGAGCCACTGTCCTGGACTTAGAACTCTTCTCTATGTGACCCTGTGTAGCTTCTTCTCTAGCCTCACACCTCCCAGTGGCGTTGGGCGTTGATCCCAGGCCAGGGTGTCAAGGTGTCAGAACCACACGGCCTGAGTCAGGCTAACAGGGAGGTTATACTGAATACAAATGCGGGGGGGAGACAGGGAGACAGGGAGACAGGGAGACAGGGAGACAGGGAGACAGGAAGACAGGGAGACAGGAAGACAGGGAGACAGGAAGACAGGGAGACAGGGAGACAGGGAGACAGGAAGACAGGGAGACAGGGAGACAGGGAGACAGGAAGACAGGAATTCACAAACACTTCCTCTCT